>NC_070587.1:14070382-14278875 GCF_027409825.1 Scomber japonicus | reverse complement strand
GGCGAAGGTGAGGAGGAAGCACGTATGCCCTATCTGAAGGTCTCTCCCTCTTGCCAAAGCCTGTAGCCTCTCAAGGATAATGAATTCCCTCTTCCTGCCCCTTAACCTCTCTGTATACAACAGGGTTACAGACTCCCAACAAATTAAAGCCAGATAACCAGAGAGTGGGAAACTTTTAGAAGCCTGGACATTGTGTTTTTCTCACAGCAGGCTTAGGGGTAGATAGACTTGTTTAGTGGGTTCGATTTGAGACAGCCAATATTCCATGCTTCTGGAGCACGTTTTGCATGAGCTGTTGTCAACAGAAAAAGACCCTTTTATGAAAACAGATCTGCTTATTATTATTATTATTATTATTATTATTGTTATTATTATTATTATTAGTAGTAGTAGTAGTATAGTATCACCAATGCTAATTTGCAACACCTGTCCTTAGAAGGGCTTTAGTGAAAGTGACAGACTAAACAAAAAAAATTAGGCCATCCAAGTACAGCCAAATAATAAAAAGAAGATGAGCAAAATAAAACATGATACACAGTACAATAATATAAATCATTGTAAAATACTGATCTGAAAAGTAACTAAAGGTGTCAAAGAGTAAAAAGCTAAATATTTTCCTCTGAAATGTAGTGGAGTGCAAGTATAAAGAAGAATAAAATAGAAATACTCAAGTAAAGTAAAAGTATCTCAAAACTTGAGTAAATGTACTTATAGTTACACCCCATCCATCAATTTCTTTCTCATCTGATTGACTGTAGTTTAACCAATAATCAGATTTCTGTTGATTGTGTCTATGTTCTAACCAGCAGAATACTTTCCATCACGTGCGATTGTATTGACAAAAAGTCATGACCCCTGATCCTCTTACCCAATGTAACCCCCTCTCCCCTTATTGTCATTGTGCCTCACAGAAGAATCTTTATGTTACAATTCTGAACCTGGGCTTCCTCTCTGCAAAAAGAATAATTCTTATGAACTGGAAGGTACACAAACCCTCCTGCTTTGCACTTTGTGGATGTCTCAGAGAATATGTGGACACCAGTGGACTTATGGAGCACGCATACAACACCCCGCACCCTCTCTTTTTTTTTCTTCTTTGTTTTATAATATGTTTAAAAAAACCTTAATAAATTCTGTTAAACAAAAAAAAGAAACGATTCTGAAAATGCATCACCTGGTGAGAGTCCCCTCCTCCTCCTCCTCCTCCTCCTCCTCCTCCTCCTCCTCCTCCTCTTCCTCTTCCTCTTCCTCTTCCAGCACAGTATGAGTTTTCACAAAAGACTCCAGATGGCTCGGGATTCTTTTGTTGCGCCCTATCTGTCTGCTTCCTCTGCTCATCTCTGCTCCTTGATACACACTATTCAATTACCCATGCACCTGCAGCGCTGGTTTCAATTTTCAGACGCAAGTGTTTGAACAAGCTTTTCATGCTTGTTGCTACAGAAAATGAGAAGCCATTTCAAGTTTCCCTACATTCACTAGCTTTAATATCTTTACAGTATTCTATATTGGAAATCAATGTTGAAGAGTTGTTTCATGATGGAGCCGTTAAAATAACTTCCTTTTCCTTTTTCGTTGAATGATGAAAGTGTTGAGCAAGACAGAACAATGCTCGTATAGCTGATATTCAGAGTTATCTATTTCAGTTGTAACTGTGAAAGTAATTGTTGGATTATGCAATTGGATGGGCTCAGTTATTGTTGTGACTTTTTTGGGGATTAAATCCACACTAAGGATTAGTACAGAAATTGTTAAATTGAATTTGGGGAGGTAGAGAGATGGTAAAGAAAAGTGGTAGTATATGATATATTGGCTCAGCATTGCTGAATAGACTTGCTCTTCTTCAGAGTAGAAGACCTCAAAGCTGCTTGAAACTGGTAACCCCCTCTGATCCCCGTTCTACAGTTTAAACTGGCTTATTAAGCAACAGTTGCCATCCTGTGGGAGTCTCATTTTATGTGAGAAGTTGAGCACCGATTGTAGAATAAAGTCTATCAAAGACATAAAAAAGCACCATTGTGTGTAGTAGCTGCTATAATGATTAAAAAAAAAGACTGACAATAACAAGTAAAATTAATAATCAAACTGAATTTTTGATCAATGAACACTGAGACAAATGCCCTAGGCTAACTACAATCAGAGGCAACATGAAAAGAATCCAAAATTAAATGATTGTGCCCTAATCCAATCCTGCAAAGGTGCAGGGGAGGGGATGTCTGAAGCTGTTCAATCGTCCGATACACAGTTCTGACAGAGTATACTGGTGCCTCAACCCTATCACATCCATCTCTCTTGTAGGGTTTTCCACCTAGATTATAACAGATGGACTATATTTGATTGTGAGACCCTTGCAATAAATGTATTCATAAAGTTTTCAAAGATACAGTGCATTGCATCGTTGAGCTGTCAGACTGCTTTGAAGATTATGAAGTAAAACAGTTTTGAAGCTGCACTGAACAATTGTTTTATATTATCAACAGATTAAATTAAACATGTAATATGAAAGGGGTCACTCTTAATAATGGATTCACAGAGAACTATCCCCAATTCTGCAGTTCCTCTCAGTGCTAAGGACTGTTTTGGCCTCTTTCAACCTAGTTTTGGTTTCTACTCTCAGTCTCCGCCTTTTTCTTCTGCCATGACAGACAGCTGTTTTTACTAAAAAAAACTATGATGTGTCTTCTAAAAACATGATACCACTTTTGTAAGTCCATTAGTTGTGATAAATTACCAAGATATGAAGTGATTGTTTGGGGAAATACACACATTACAGCTCTGACTCCTTACACCTTTACTTAAAACGTTTTGTATCCATATTGTATCTAGATACTAAGATGTCATTATTCTGCTGCCCCCTTGTGGCCATAAAGACATTTGATGCAGCTTTATGGTTTCAGTTGTATGCTTTGCTGTTCATTGTACCTTTATTAAAATTATGACAGGATATTATTTTTTTTAAATGACCACAAATAATGAAAATATGTATGTATGATAATATGTAAGATTAGATGTCCATACAACCTTTCAGTACTAGCAATCAGTGAAGGTTTTACAAAGGCTAACATCCCTCAAGCAGCACACAAGGTGGTAAAAGGTTCAATTACAACATTATATTGTAGTGATTGCCTTCCTCCATGACATTACAGCTGGGTCACTTTGAGGCAATTAAAAAGCTTTTCTTCACTTTTTATGCATGTGCATTTTAATATGTTTTCAATAACTGTGAGGAAGTCCTTACATATAAATATATAAAACACCTTTATCTTCCCAAAATAAGCATTAACTGTCAGCAGGGGGTAAATCTTGGAGCATAGTTGGTGCTGTGCACAGATCCATATTGGTTTCCTCATTCAAGACTCTTAATAGCTAATAAAACAAGACCTGCCTTCATTAACTGACCCACAATAATCTAAACCTCAAAATAATTCAAACTTCTAAAGGCCTGTGTTCAAGTAAGATATCCTTTTTCTTTTGAAGAGGTGAGCATTAACAAAAAAAGACTGTGAAGAGGTATTGAAAAAAAGAAGAGAACCCTCATGCCTATCAATCTAAAACAATACATATAATGTGACAAATGTATCTTGACAAAATCTAAATAGAAGTGTCTGAGTGAAAACAAGGGATGGGTGGGGGCAATCACTGTGGTTTGGTGCTCCGAGCACTGTGGATCAACACAGGCTGATAGATGGTGCTCGGGCTGGCTGACAACAGTGGCACAGTAAGTAAATCACAGTGAGGAGGGATAGAGCTGATAAAAACTTTGGGTCTATCACACTGTTTCTGATTTTCTTCCAGCCTCTCCATTGTGAGAGAGCACTACTTTTAAACTTGGTTTGAGAGGATATTTAGAGATGCTTGAGGGAGGTGAATAACTGCCTTCTCATGCCAATTAACCTGAGCACTACTTCTGTGGGAACAGTCTATGTGCAGTCAGTGTGTTAAAAACTGTGTGAATCAGATTTTTGAACCTGCAAGACCCTACCACCTAATCTCAGAGGCCCCTACTGCTGAGAGGATAATTATCAGTTAGATACATGAAAAATGTGCCAAAAATATTTATTTATATCTTTCTATCTTTTTTATCTTTTATCTTTTTTGGGCTATAATATAAAATGTTGAATAATAGCTGATACATACGCATAACTAGGTCTATTTGTGTTCAGTTTGCGGTCAATATGAAGATACGTTGTGGTGCTATTTAGAATTTATTCCAGCCTTTTCCTCTTTCAAGTCCAAATAAATCAGGCTGTACATTTGATGAAAGATTGATTATATGCCACTTCAAATAAATGTTAGCTATGAAGATAACAGTACTTCGCATTTTGGTGGAAACTGAAGAGTCCTTTAAACAGAATATGCCCTTGAAAGGGACCACAAACTATGTGAAGAGCAGCTTTCTGCAGTTTAATGAAGCACTTTGTTCACAGCTCGCTTAATAACTTGGACGTGAAGCAACATGGAACAGTAAAAATAAGACATTCACTGTCTTGAAACCAGACAGGTCACCAACACACTTGTATTTTATTTTCAAAAAGGGTTTTGCCAATAAATATTTATATGTCAATGTATGAAACAGCACATAGTTTTATTTAGATGTATAAATTGACATGTAATGTAAATATTACACTCACCAGAACGTAATCCAATACAACAGCCCTGCCACAAATTCTACTTTAATGAGGTTTGTACATTTTTAGATTTGGGTTACATTGTCAGAAAGGTGAACTGGTGTACTGGAGTGCATTATATTTTGCCCCCCTCATGTATGTGAATGCAGAGGACAAAATGTTAGGGACACTTTTCACTATAAAACAATACCCACTATGACCTCAATAATAAACACAAAGTAGGATGATCACCTTTCCAACACTGTCAGCAAAAACTGAAAATGAAAAAGTTTTATAAAATTGAAACCGATGGCAGAGCTGTTGTATTGGATTGCATTATATCGCGCAGGAATACCTAATGAAGTGACTGTTGGCTGTGTGTAATAAGTATTAAATGTGAAACGCAAAACATACCTATTTAGGGAAGTTACAGAATTTTTTTTTTTTTTTAAACATTTTGTAAATTTTTATATAACAGTTTTTATGGCCCATGTGGTCCATTAGGACAGAATCTGTAGAGGAATAATATCAAATTACATTAATTTGCAACATACTTATATTTTCCAGTGAGACGGTAAGATGTCAGCACAGTTCAGTAAGTACAACATTTCATCTCTGCTGAAATAAAGAATATATAAATGTTTTATATTCACTCTGACTTTTTGATCACCATGTATCATTTTGTAAATGATCACATGCAGTGGAGTTCCTTCAAGCATTTTCTCTACAAAACTGAATTAATGCAGCCCTGCTCCAACAGATTCAGAGTGACTTAAAAGGAATTGTTTCACATTTAGGGAAATATGTTTCTTTGCTTTATTTCTGAGAGCTGGATGACTCTAGTCAGAAGCAGATTTCACAAATGTACAGCCATGAGAGCCACCATCTATGTCAACTCTATGTCAATTGTGTGGATGTAATCTCAACCTAAAATATTTAATTGTGGTTTAGTTCAGATTGTGTTTATCATACTGATCGCCCAAAAAGACTCAAACAAATACATACAGTAGTATATGAGCACAGATGGGAATGCAATTGGAACACATAGTGAATATAAACATATTAAAGACAAGTGAATGAGAGGAAGAACAGATGCTGTATTAATTTACTTGCTGTTAATCCAATACTCAGCGGCATGCCTCACACTTCTTCCCCTTGGCACAAAGGTCTGCTGACATGGAATTGGTATTCTTCTGCATGCACAACTTTCTGGGGTAAATATTTATAGAGGGGACTGGCATGAGATGATAAGGAGTAGGGGTCCATTCATGATAACACAGGGGAATTTAAACAGAATATTTAATCAAGCACAATGTTGTATCTCTGGGACAATAACAATTCAAAGCTTTTAAAGGCCTACCTTAAAGCATTGGCAAAGGTCAAGGAGGGTTTTTACAAACTTTTATTCACCCTGGAGCAGTGTGCCATTTAAGGGCTGTTTCCATGGATTTGCAATAATCATAGACAAAAACTTGGCGTATTTGTTGTCCCAGAATACAGTGCACAGCAGGATGCCAACGGAATATAGAAAGATATCAGGATGCACACAAAAAAGCAAAATAAAAAGCCAACTTGCGGCTGCATATTCTGATATGAATGTATCACAGACAGGGCTGTAAATTATGGTTTGCTTCTTGGTAACTGCTTGCTTATTGCTTCCAAACCATTTTCTGTTTTTCCTAAACCCTCACATTGAAATCTGCTGTGTGCAAATGGATTCATAAAAAAAAATAGTCATGACAAAAACCTCTGACCACCATCCATTCCATACTGAAGTCATTTGTAGTCATTTAAACACTGCTGTATTTTTAAAATGTATTTTTAATCCATCCTCCATGAAATGCTCAACATGGGAATCGTTGTTCATAGCCCTGTCAGTACCACTCTCATTTTACATACGATAATAATTTTTCTCTCCTCACGAGGTGTGACAGAAAACACAGAGCTGACAGTGCAACAGGAATCAATACATCATTCAGATAACAAGCCCCCAAGCACTCGTATTCACGGTTGAATAAGCCTGCAGTTAATAGTTTCACTTCTAATGCAATAGCTAAGTGCAAAATTGGAATCTCAGTGTGAATGTGGAGGGATTCCAAATGACTCTCAGTACATCACAGTTTTTGGCATTAAATATGTGTATAAATGACATGTCTATGAAAACTGGGAATATGATGTTGACTAAAATACATTACTTCATGTTAGACAATATTTTTATCTGTTTGCTGAATTTGTTTTTGTATATGAATATGCTGCAGGAAAAAGAATAAACATCTATATTCTGTTGTACAACATTTCAGGCTAGCAAGCTGCGTTATAGAATTTTTGTGCCTTTTTAGATGTAAATAATTTAGATACTACACTCTGCCCTTGTCCTTTTAGCTCTTCTTGTCCATCTCAACCTGTTTATTTGGGAAAAGTGAAGAAACATCTCCTCCCTGAGCTACTACCTTATCGTGATGGAGGTGTTTGCGTGACCCCAGGAGCTCAGTTGTCAGGGGCTTTTATGCCCCTGGTAGGGTCTCCGGGAGTACGGGGTATCGGACCCCCTGATACGGGCCGTCCGTTACCTGTATGACCAGTGTCAGAGCTTGGTCCGCATTGCCGGTAATAAGTTGGACTCGTTTCCAGTGGGGGTTGGAATCCGCCAGGGCTGCCCTTTGTCGCTGATCCTGTTCATATTGTTATGGACAGGATTTCTAGGCGCAGCCAGGGTGTGGACGGGGTCCGGTTTGGTGACCTCAGGATTGGGTCACTGCTTTTTGCGGATGATGTGGTTCTGTTGGCTTCATCAGATCGTGACCTCCAACTCTCACTGGATCGGTTCGCTGCCGAGTGTGAAGCAGCTGGGATGAGAATCAGCACCTCCAAATCCAAGTCCATAGTCCTCAACCAGAAAAGGGTGGAGTGAACTCTCCGGGTCGGGGATGAGATCCTGCCCCAAGTGAAGGAGTTCAAGTACCTCGGAGTTCTTGTTCACGGGTGAGGGAAGGATGGAGCGGGAGATCGACAGGCGGATCGGTGCAGTGTCTGCAGTAATGCGGACTCTGCACGCATTGAGAGGAGCCAGATGAGGTGGCTCGGGCATCTAGTTAGGATGCCTCCCTGGTGAGGTGTTCAGGGCACATCCCACTGGTAGGAGACCCCGGGGAAGACCCAGGACACGCTGGAGAGACTATGTCTCTCGGCTGGCCTGGGAACGCCTCGGGATCGCCCGGGAAGAGCTGGACGAAGTGGCTGGGGAGAGGGAAGTCTGGGCTTCCCTGCTTAGGCTGCTGCCCCGGTGACCCGACCCCGGATAAGCGGAAGAAGATGGTATGGTACGGTACGGTACGGAGAAAATATATCATTTTTTAAATTTGTAGTTTTAAATTTAAATTTGTTTGGCTGTCTGTTTTTATATGTAATTTATGCAGAGTTTAACCACGTCAACTAGCAAGAATCCTGCTCGTGAAAAGTTTTGATGGGAGATATACTCTACTAAGCTAGTTACTGGTATATTGACTATCATCAGAATCAGTTTATTTCACAAAGTATGTAACACATAAGAGGAATTTGACTCTGTGCATACACATATATAACATGTAATATATGACACATCATGATTGGATTTAGCTAATACCTCATTAAGTGAAAAAGTGAATTACAAAGGTGTCAGTTCGATGTTTCTTCATTTGACGATAACAAAGTTATTAAACTTATTTTGTGCTTTCTTTAGCTGTCAGCAGTCTTTCAGTGACAGTAAATACTGTATGACAGCAGCTTCTGTAGCCCACATATTACTGAGCCAGACTATAGCTTGACCTCACAACAATGAGAATCAGTTATGAAAGCTGAATGAATGTACAGACTAAAGTGCATTTGAATAGTTGTTTTAAATCTCTGTTTTTGTATTACTACAAATTTAAAAGTCTGTTCTCACAGCAATGATAGATTTATGACGATATAATTTGGAAAATCTGATGTCAAAAAGCATGATTCATTTTGACTAAATATGTGGGTACTGTGTTTAACCTTTGTAGGACAGGGCATTCTACCTCATTTAATATGGTTTACAATATATCTCTGAATAAGTGTGGTAAAAAACTGCATGTAACAATCGTCTATGGGGAAAATTGGTAATTATAGCCACAAAACCTAAAAGAATACAACAGTAAGTGCATGTTAAAATGACAGAAGAGTTAGTGTGGTCAGCTCTATAATCTGGATCTACTGAAGTGGTAGAGCTGACTGAGGACAAGATGAAATACTGTAGTTCATTTAAAGCAGGAAAATGTTGAGTATGTGACAGAATGTGCTTTAAAATCTTTTCAAAGGAGATGCTTGGCAGGGAGGACCATACTGTGACAGATGGCTAAAGGAGGTAAGGGAATAGAGGAGAGTAACAGATCAGACCTGACTTGGGATTGAAGGATTGGAGACAGAGTTTTTTGGAACTCAAGAGGGAAAATGGACGATAAGAGGGACTGCAAGATTGACTCCAAACATGAATCATATAACATAATGACAGTTTGGAGTGACACGGAGAAGTTTTTCTAGTGTTTTCAATGCATTTCCTCAAACATGAGTCATTTCAGTAAAACACTCTTAGTGAAGTACATTGTTATGCTGCATTTAGTTCTCATGTTGAGCCCTGTGATGAACAGAATTTGCTGCTTCAAATCTTGAACCTGGGTCATTCTTATTTGCATGCAATTAAGAATCGCTTTAGCTGTGCAAAGAACATGGCTGATATCACAAAGGCTTACAGATGGCATGCTGGAAATATTAGGGGTGGACCCGGCAACACGAAGCCTTTCACTGCCTTAATTAACTGTTTTGTGTTCTGATTAGTATAAATGGCATTGCTTGGGAAAAGCCTGCAAGTACAAATACATTATGATGAGTGAAGGATTGGGAGTATAGTAATGCATAGTTATTAGTGTTCAGGCCCAAGTGAAAATGTCAGAGAGACAGAGGGAGACCATGCCACTTACACAGCACAGCAATGACTGCATAAATACAACAATCCTTGAGTAATGTTGAATATTTGTGAAATATTTTGGTAGCTGCAGAGTTTGAACATCTTGTGATGATGTCAAGTTCAGTAACACACACTGATTTAAAATGATTTTCTCCCCACAGATTTCTTGGTTTGGGGGAGTGAGCGTTCTCTCTCATTCTTGGCATGGTGTGCCTGACCCACGAGCCAGGCTTAATGAGTTTACTGGTTCATCTGTTTTTCAACATTTGACACTTAACACCATCTGTTGTGCTCAAGTACAAGCAACCCGTAAGCTCAAGCCTCACCACCTGATTCTCAAGCTATGCCGCACTGCTCCACCTTACCCTTATCCACTCACTCCTCCTGAGGGAGTCTGTATTTTTTAGACTCCGGGTTGGTGGATAGAAAGTATCCAATCTATCTGGTGTGTTGGGTATTCAATCTTGTCTTTTTTTTCTCTCTCTCCCTCTCTCTGATGATCTCTGCAGTCTCTCCTGAGCTTTATCTCTCAGATAGGAGCACCTATCTGCATCATCTTCCTCCCTCTGTAAATTGTTTTTTCCACACCTCCGCTGACTTATTGTATGCCATCAATATGATTTACTGAGTGATGCCTCAATGATTTTAGTATCTCTGTGGTGAATCAAAGGGGACTAACAAGGAGGGCAGCAATTTTCTTAACCAAAATATGAGCCACTTTTCTTGTTTTGAGACAGAGAAAGAAGAAACACAGAAATAATACAGAAAGAAATACATATTTATTCACTGTAAACGTCACATAACCAAAGAACATAGCTATAATAGTAAATGACGATTGGTAAAGTCTCTGCAGTTAAGCAGGAAGACCGTATGATTCAGTATTAAGCTGATGTATATGGATTTTTAATTTCACCTATTTTTCTCATTCCTATCACACCATGAGCAACATTTTCTTCTTCAGGCTATAAAAGGTTATGCCTGAGATCATTTACCTGGAAAAAAAAGGTGCAATATTTCCTTTTAACAGTACCATTTGCCCTCAATTCCGGTAATTACTTTAAATGACTTAATGAATGTGCAATAACGAAGAGTGTTTAGATGTTGGTGCCTGCACAGAGGCATTATAGAGCACGAAAAAAAGAGAATTGCTGTAACCTCACAAAAAGCTCCACTAACCTCTGCTTCACAGCAGCTGGAGTCCACTCCAATTCAAGTCCAACTGTATAAAAATCTGCCATAATAGGAGCTGAAATATAATGCAGTGCAGAGGTGTAGAGGTGAGATCTTTGAGGACACGCTGAGGTGAGTTCTTTGAGGAGGCACTGGCTTTGATGTATATGAAAATATTTGCGTTTGAACACCTTCTACAACTCCTGAAATTTAGGAAGGTGGCATATCAGTATAGGAGCACTGCTGTTTGCATAGCACCTGCTGTTCAATCCAAAGATGCCATATGACTGTATAATAAGAGAAGTGCTAGAGCTAGTTGGGCTACAATCTTAATATTGGGTCTCTTAAAGGCACAACATGATATACAAACTTTTCGACTGCAGTTTCCAAAATCAAGAGATAACTTTTAAAAATAATCATCTTTTATATCTTGACTCAAGCAGGGACATATCTGATTCAGGTTTAAGCTTGAGAGCATATCTATAATAAAATATTCTACACTCAAGGTCTATTCACTTATTCATATCTTTTTCGAGATATTTTGATCATATTCCATAGCTTTCTTCTTTCTTCACTGGACTGGCTCAGGTGTTATTGCGTGACCTAAGTACAGTTTGGAAACTCAGTCATATGGTGATCGTTAGTTTTGTTTTATATCAACTTTTTTCACAACAGACATTTTGATTTGTCATAGCAGGAAACACACACATGGAACTGATAACAGTTCATTCAAGTGTCCAAAGACGCCTTACAGGTGAACCATCACATACCGCGCCAGGGTCATGAATTTCAAAAAATATATCAAACTAAAAGGGATTCAGCCATTATTAATGTTATTAATTGCACCTGTTCTTTCCCTGCTTTGCATCTCAAAACGTGCTGTTTGTTTCACATTGTTCACTCAGATACAACAGGGAACTATAGAAGTATGTTCTGTTTTTTCTGTCCATGCATTTGTACCTCATATTGGGGGGCAGTCATGTAAATCTGGCTGTAAATATTGAATGATAGCATTGGTATCCATCCCCCACAGCTAAGTGGGGAATTGCCACTGCTGATTAACTTTGCTTGTGTTTTGCTTGTGTTTTTATACTTTCCCTTTCAAGGTCCTTATTTTGTTCTTCTGTAATTACTCCTGACAATAAGTTAGAAGCATTAGCATCATTTCCTTGCAGAGCATATATGTGCTTCTTGTTACCATTGTGCTACACTGCCATAGTAATGCAGAGGTCATACTTTTGGTGGTGGTCTTTCTTTCCTGAGCTAGAATATACTTTAGTGTTGTATCAAGTATCACTTCATTTTTAAGATTGAAGAGACAATGAATTTCTTTTTTAATGATTATCAACAAATCTAATGAAATGACCAAGTACATCAAATTATACCTCTCACAGGTATTGTCTGTGAAGCCAAATCTCATTTAGCTCATGCCATTCCAAAAAACTTCCAAAAGCATACCTTTTCCTCAGGTGATGTACTAATATTATGTACTAATTCCAATAAATAATGTGAAAAAAGTGCAGTTTTTTCAAGCTCATCAACCACGCAAAACCACATCCTTGAGAAGTGTTGTCTGCCCAACACGAGACGTGTGTAGCATGTCATATTCTTACTTAAAGGACAAGACTGGTGATTTTCTATATTTTTCTCATTGTCAACATATCTCATGTGCAGAGCTGAACCAACAATGAACTGATCCTGCTTACAAATACTGTTACATCAATAAACTGCATGTACTGCTGCACTGGCTGACATGCCCACATTAGTCTGACATGACCACATTAGTCTTTTTAGAAATGGCTCCAGAATAATAGCAGCATTCCATTTTTCGTTAGCTTGTTGTGATTCTGACCTCTTGACTTTGTACGAAAGTTCTTTATTTACAATGTACTATGTAGTACAATGCTAAGAGGTTGTGATAAGAAACACAGCAAGCTAGTGAGGGTCTGTTAATGGAAACACACTGCCGTGCATGCACACTGGTGTCTACCGCACATAAAACTACTCTCTTGTGACTGAAAACGTGACATCTGTTTTTACTCTTTTGAATCATTTTTAAACAAACTACCGTAATCACTGTCTTTGTGGTGAAGGAATGTCACCCAGTGCCACGGTGTGGCTGTTTTTAAAAGTTTTTAAACATCAACAGAGTTCTATGGCACAGAAGAATACAGTATATCAGGTTTTGGATATACACATACAAAGTAGGATCAGTTTATTGTTGGTTTGGCCCTGCACATAAGATTTATTGACAATAAGAAAATTGTAGAAAATCTTCTTTCATACAGTGAGTAAATATACTGTGAAAATGGAGTTGCAGAGTTTCATATTAAACTACCCTGGCAGGGAACTTGTTGAAAGCAAAAAAGCAACACAAGCAGTATCCTGTCAATAGCACTAAATACTGCTGTTTTGTACTAGCAGCACTAAATGAGCTAAAGCTGTTTATCAAAACAAATTGCATCTGTGCTTCACTAACAGCTGTTTCTTGAGCCGATCTCGCTATTTTGTTGCAGAGGATAATGATGTGACCAAAAAATGTGAGCCAGTTTTGGCTCAAATAGGGTAGCCCATTATATGCAAATCTCTCCACATGACTTGTAGGAGGAGGACAATGGAAACTTGCTGGCTTAGAGGCACATGGGCCACATTGTGACCGACTTATTGAGTCTGTCTCCGCCCAGAAAAGAGGAAAAAAAGGGAAAAAGAATGGCTATAGCCTACAGTATGTGATTGACTGAAACTGTAAGAATAAAGTCAGTGGAATGTTAGAGTATTGGCCAGTGGTTCGATAGTCTTACAGTCACACTACTATGTTGACTGCTGTACCAGGTAATTTATACAAATTGTTACCAGTCAGGAGCAGAGTTTCAGCAGGGAAGTGTTGGTTCAGTGTACAGAAGCAAGATATTGAATGGTGAGTCCTCTGCAAAAGGAGAAGAATCAGTGGGGATTTTGAATGTGGTAGAACTTGTTGAAATCAGAGCCAGCCCATAGCCACAGAAGGGAATGGGGGTTGGAGTCAGGAACAATTGATCTTTGTAAGCACAACAAGGCCTAAAAGAAAATACTGGAAGATATGGGGGGAGAACTCCCAAGATACAGGTACAAACTATGAGGTTAAAAAAATTTAACCAATCAAAATAACTTAAAAAGGAGACAGGTAAAGTGGTATATGCTACTATTTTGCCAAATAGAATGATCTCTATCATATATAAGTCAGCTGTGCAACAAACCAGAGCACTCAATATTAAATATGTGCTGTGTCAAGTAGGAGTTTAAGTATTTAAGCTGTGTTCAAACATAGAAATACATATATACACATATAATGTGTCAACAGATGTATCTGAACAAGATATGTATGTATCTGAACATGTCTGAAATATCATAAGCATAAAGTAGATAAATGTGAAAATGCTCCTCACCTTTAAAGATAATGACTTACAGAGGAAGGTAATGCTAAGACACTACTCTGTGAAAGCATACGGGAGAGGCCCCTTTTAAGATGTTTAACTGCCAGAAGTATTGTATGTACATGTAATGGATGTGTGCAGGGAAAAAAAAACAACAACGATGGGACAGAATGTAATTAAGTAAAGAAATGTTGTGATTGTGGAGGCGATCATCCAGCTTCCTATAGAGGATGCCCTAATTATGTTGAAGTGGAAAAGAGAGAATAAGGAAGGAAAACAAAATACCCTATGCAGAAGAAGAGAGAAGGGTGAAAGGGCCAGACAAGTGCGAGTTGATTCTGTTAGCAGAGACCCAATAAGGGGAATTGCTACTAATGATGTGGTTAGCAGAATAGCACCATAAGCAAAACTGATAGTGAACAAGAAATCAGATGCGGCACAAGAAATTGCTTCTAGGCTTTAAGGGTCTAAAACCACAGGAGATATGGGAATTTACTTATTCCCAGGACAGTGAAGGGCAAAAGGAAAATACGAGTCAGAACCTAGGAATGGATGAGGAAGAAGAAATGATAAGCAGAGGTGGAGATTATGACAATGATTAGTAACATCTGAAATGCTAGTTAGTTTAGTTGCAAATGCGTAAGAATTTAAAATAATTCTAGATGAACTTAAAAGAAAAGCTAGAACTAATATGCATTGAAGAGGCATGGATACCACTGCAGGTAAATACAGACTGAGATATCAACTATTCAAATATGATGAAATGATATTTGGATATAAAATAAATTAGTCAAATCAGAACCTATAAATATATGGTAGAGCTCTTGAAAAAGTAAAAAAACTTGTTTCTTAAGTTTCTCGGAGTACAGTTAGAGGAAAGGTTGACATGGAAAGCACACATAGAGAAGGTTTCATTGAAGTGTGAAAAAATAATAAATGTCCTTGTGTGTTTGGCAGGATCTTTTTGGGAGCATGGGGTGTCGGGGGTGGCAGAGAGTCAGTGATGATGAAATATAGAGCTATGATTAGATCAGTTATTGATTATGGATGCATGACTTACGGATCAGCTGCTCCAACAGTGATTACAAAGCTGAATATAGTACAAGCTAAAGCCCTTGGAAATTAGATGATATATACTTGGATTGAAATACTTGGTAAAAGTAAAAGGACATGGTGAATCATCATCAACAAAATGTCTACTACTTCAACATTGGGAATTCCAGGGAAGTGCGAGAAAGACCAAAAACAAACTTTGGAAATAAGTTAAAATGTAATTACTATTATGAATATTAATGTGTACCCTCCAGTCTGTTGGTCAGTTGCATGTTCATGGTTATTCCCTGATGTTGATGTATGCATACTAAACACTAAATCAGGAGATATAGTCAAGGAAGTTAAGTCTAATCTGCAACAAGAATAGTTCATATTTATGGATTTATACAGATGGATATAAGATCCAAATAGTGGGAAAGTGGCATTTGAAGTAACCATTCCTGGATTAAGAATCAAAGAGGGACATAGAATTTCAGATCAGATGTCAGTATTCACAGCAGAGGTGCTGGCAATATTATGGGCACTTTAGTGGGAGGAAGACAATAAAAAAAGAAAACTCAGTCATATGCTGTGATTCAACAGCAAATTTAATACAATATGAGAAATCAAATCCAAGTCCAGACTTGCTATATTGACAGAGATTTGTCAGACATAATACAGAACTCACAAGGCAGGGTGTAAGGTGGATTTTATTTGGGTACTGGCACACATGGGCGTGGAGGGAAACGAGGAAGCAGATTACTTGGCAAAGAATACTGCTCATGAGGATAGAGTAGAAATTGCCCAACAATAAGGACTGTCAGAATACACTTCAATCATAAACAAGTCAGCCAAAGAAATGTGGCACAATAACATGGGAAAGGAAAAGAAAGGGAGGTCTTACTTCACAATATAGAAAATGGTGGAAAAAATAAAAATTAATTTTGCCTGCAAAAGAAATGATTCAGTTGTCATAATGAGACTTGAATTATTAACTTCAGCGGAGGAAGTAGTTCAGACACGTGGGAACAATTTTTACACCTCACACTTTACTCAACCTGAAACGAAGAAAATGCTGATACGATATTGGACTATATAACAAAACATGAAGAACTATCAAAGGGAGCACTTATAACAAACTGTAGAAACTGTGCGGGATCTCGCGCGACCACACAGTATTTCAGTGATTGCGCGAGATTTCGACAATGTTTACAGCTTTAGCAGTAGCAGCAGAGTAAAAGCCATCAGGTAAGTGTTTATTTTAATAAACTCCTAGTGTACTTACAAACTTTCCAATACATCGATTCATGAGTAAAGACCCTATTTGTACTACTGTAGAAGTGTGTTAACAATCCAGGCATTATTAGTGGGGTCATTTACCAGATACACTGTTGGTCACATTAGCGCCTCTACTAAGCCATTCGGCTGATAGCTGTAATTCCAACAGTTTGCGACCAAGAGAAACAAAAAATGGGCGGTGGGGGGGGGGGGGGGGGGGTTAGATAGACGTAATGGTGCATATGATGCTAGGTCTGATGACACTGCAGTGGTTGAGTGTTTAAAGTGTTGGGCAGGAGGAGTACAGAGCATTGGTGGTTGATTTTGTGGAGTGGTTTTGGAAGAAATCTGCTTCTGAACGTGTCCAAGATGAGGGAGACAGAATTGGACACACACAACCTACACAACCCCTGTCTATTCTGAGAGATGATGTTGGTGTGGTCAGGCCTTCAAGTACCTGGCTGCCCGAGATGACAACAGACTGATCTGGAAGACCAACACAGGCTATAAGTGTCCTTAAGTTTGTGAAAGGCACTATATTAAATCACACCTATTATTATTATATATAAGAAGGGGATGAACAGAGTCTGTTTGCTAAGTTAGATGCAAGATATTGGAAATCTTCCACCTGTGCATTATGAACAGTGCACTGTACTTCACAGCAGCAGCATTGGAGTCAGTGACACCGAAAGACTGATGATAAATAAACTGATTAAGAAGGTTGGTTCCATAACTGGCTGCAAACCAGTCACCTTGAAGTTATAGTAGAGAAGAAGAATGTATTTACTTAAAATTTCCTGTGATATGTCTGTCTGTCTGTCTGTCCAACTGTCTGTCTGTCTGTCTAATAAGTGGATTCAGGTGGTGGGTCAGACACAAATCACTGAAGCACTACTTACAACACACAGTAATGAGAGTGATTTAAGCTCGGCTGGTGAGAAAAGCCATAGAGGGACTTGAGATGAGGGATAGAGAAGAGGGTCATGTTTTTAGGAAATTAGGAAGAAATTGAAGGGGCAATAGTTGTGAGATAGATTCAAATAAATATTGAGAGACGGTTGCTCTGCTGACAGAAAAAGGCTTTATGGAGAAAAAAGCAGAGTGTTATGGTGGTAAGTAACATCACCTTTTAATCTGTATTTAAGACTAAAGGCTTGGTTCAAACCTTCATGAAAGCAGATATCCATCCTGCTGAAGAATCAGTGACAGAAGCACTGAAACCCTAATATCTCCAGGGACACAGTTTTTTGTCTTTGTTTCGTCTTCTAACCCTAACCCACATTCTAAAGGAAGGGCAAAGTGCTAAAATAAAAGTTACAAGATCACCAAAAACATTCAGCCTCATCTTCTGAGGACCATTATGACCATGTCATAAAATTTCATGTCAGTCCATTGAATAGTTGTTGAGATCCTTTTTAAAGCTTCTGGTGCCCTGTCAACCTCTTTCTCCCATTTTTTTTAAAACAACTGGCTGAGTCCTGACCTGATGTGTTGGTTCTTCTATGTTGGGCCATATGGTTTATGGTTGGCTTGTCCATTTTTTCCTACAGATCATACTCCTCTCTGCCCTTCACTGCATTCACTGTTGCTCTGCTGATGTTTATATATAATTTCCCTAAAAACTAAGTGTTGCCTCAGTTCACACTTAGTTTAGATTTGAAAAATACTGTACATACCAGAATATTGCTGTATGCCCAAATCCTCTGGTATTTTTCAAAGACAAAGGCCACATAAGGGATGTTTGGATTTTAACAAAGGTTTGGATTTAGGCCAGTTTATGCTCAAGTGGATGGTGAGACAAGAGGTACTGGTCTGTAGTTTTTCTTTTAGGAAGACAGCACATGAATGTCAATTTGTTATTATGCAAATCCTTCTTTGTGAAACTGATGTTATCATCCACTGCGCTGATGTGTTTTGTGAAAACCAGCTCACAGGTGTTGATTTTTACCAAAGTCAACACCTGATAGCTAAACCAGTGGCTTGGAGCCTTGCAGACCAGTATGTATCTAGTGCCTTTCCCTGTACTTCTTTCATGTATGCATCAGGCATTGTTACACTGGTTAGTCCTCAGCACAGCTAATACACAATATCCAACACTTCTGTATTGAAAGAATGTAAGTCTAGTTTTTAAAGTAGCCGTATGTAAGAAATATATTCCAAGTAATCATAAAATGGCCCCGATATATTAAGGAATCATGTTAATTTCAAACACTGATATCACTGACAGTAGTAGTCCAGCCAGAATATTCACATTTGAAAAGCTAAGTGACAGCCCACAAGTAATGTTTATGTTGTCATTCTGTGTTTTGGCCTGATACGCCACCCACCACCTATCTACCAATCACGAAATAAGTAGCGTTTCAGCATCCGGGTTGCCAGTTGCCACTGAGCTGCAGCTAGGAACACTGCAGATAATGTCTGATGTTACAAAACCAAAAAAGCCTCGTTATGACTCTCAAATATGTCATGACAGTCAGACAACTTTACACCACTGTCTCTGTCACACAGCACTCAGCTGCACCCGCTGATACGAAGGAGAGGAGGAGCTAACTCACTGTGTGTGTGTGTGTGTGTGTGCGTGTGTGTGTGACGGTGACACTCTCCTCTGCTCTCAGACAGTCTGTTCAATGCGGGGATACTAAACTTTATTCCGCCTCCCTGTTACTTATAAAAGTTCAAAACACTGAATGGAGGACAGAGTTGCCCGTCAGAGAGCGGCTACAGGACGATGTTGTGTTAACTGTGGTGTAGTGAGGTAGAGAGGATGAAGAGGGAGGGAGCAGTGAGTGAGGTAGAGAGGGAGGGAGCGGTGAGTGAGGTAGAGAGGATGAAGAGGGAGGGAGTGGTGACAGTAAGAAGCCGGTGAATCAGATCAATAACACGTTATTTTCTGATTGTTTCACAGCAGTTACGTTCGACAATGAGTAATATAACATACACATTAGCCGGTCAACTTACATTGTGCTGATCATCCCAACTCTCACGGAAGTTCCGTGAGTATCGCGCATATTGATAGCGTCTCCATGACGCCCGCAAATGAGACGTATTCTCCCGGAATCTGGAGTGAACGAGCAAGAGCATGCACTAGAGAGTGACAGCGCGACTATAAATGCAGCGCGTGTGAGAGCAAAGTGTCCTTATAACTCTGTGTTGCAACTTATTAGACCGATTACACATCCAACAACTGGCAACCCGCTTGAACGTCAACTCTGGGAGGAGGTGGCGAGGACTGACAACTCTCTCCAGTGTTTTGAACGTGGCCTGCAGTACCATTTCTAAACGCTTGGTGTCAGAGTTACATACTTGAACTTTAACATATCTAGTCTGCATAGGTCAAGTTGAATTCTGTTATTCAGAGTTTGATCTTGTTGTAACTGTCACTGTCTCTCCCTGTTTGTTTTGTTGGAATACATATGAGAAGCAACATGTCATTTTGTGAGACTATTGTCTCATCTACTCCCAGTTTAATTCCCTACACACTGTGGGCAAAATCCACAGAATTTTCAGTGTTGCCAGCTGGAGGTGGACAGTGGACAGATATTTAACAAAGTTGTAACTGATTGAATGAATGCCACTGATTACTGGTCAGAGCAGAGCCTTGTAGATTTTTGGAAAGAAGACTTCATTTTTCCTCTGGGGTAAAGCTCATGATACAGATTTTTGATTATTTTCTGTTTTTTCTGTAGGCATTGTGTGTGTGTGTGTGTGTGTGTGTGTGTGTGTGTGTGTGTGTGTGTGTGTTCTTGTTATCATTAAGATGATGACAGTCTTCTGTGAGCAACACCTCTGTTTCTCTCCCTTTGTTCACAATCAGGATGATGATTTTTGAGTCCCTTTGATAACTTTCTTCTCCAGTGTTATTAAATTTGACATGGGTGGTTTGGGGGCAGATTATGTTTTTAAGAGTTAAGACTTGCTTTATTTCTGTGTGTGTTATGCTCTTTCTGAATGTCCGACTCTGATTCCTTCAATACTCTCATTAAGCTGCTGAAGGCAGAGGGAGGATTCATTTTAGACCCTCCACATTTGTCCAGGACATTGAGACAAACATTCATTTCCTCAGTGTCACGAGCAAGGACAGGGCATGATATTACTGACCTATGACTATGACAGTGTTCTCAGTCAAGGGCAAAGAGCATGAGAAAATAAAGACTCTGCAAAAAATGTTGCCGCATTTAGACTGTGTTATTGGAGGCAACCACTGCAGCACAGGACAACAGTGCATCATGTTTGTTGAATCCTAAATATACATCAGTGCCAAGTCTTATTGTGTATACATTCTTTATTTCTACAATATACAACACATCTTGTTTGTAATATACCACTAACTCTCTACAGCAATGATTCCTGTGTGGTAAAGCCAGAAGATCAGAGGAGGAATTCAAATTATACTTCCAAAGGGATTTTTCTCTGTGCAAATGCAACTACTTCAGCATTCCGCCCTGCACATTGTCATCTCCCCTCAAGCTCAATGAATCTGTTTCAAAATCCTCCCAAACATTGGACTCAGAGACCCAGGCGCTGTTGCCATGGAGGCCACCTCAATATCACGTTTCCCTCTTCCTAATATGGTTACAGCCCTTATGAACAGCACATTTCATTATGGCCCCCAAACCAGATTAAAGCTGTTTTGCCCTGGAACAACTGAGGGCCTAAACCAGCTGTCATAGTTTATTAGAAGGCGGGGCTGCAACAAAAACAGGCTTTGGATGCTCTGAGATCATACTCTTCTTTATTGCACCATCATGTTTATCCAGTCTTTGTGAGCAACGAACATATATCTTCATGCCTATGAAATTATACTTGCCAATATCCCTTCAGTGCTGAATATTAGCTCTTTAGTTTTAGTTTGTTCTGCTGCTAATAAGAGCCAACAACATTGCTACCAATATTTCTTTCATTAAATGTGGAGTAAGAGCAAATAAAATAGATTTATAACCAACTGCACTTACATTTAGAAGCTATTATCACCAGCATGAACCAGTACAATCCCTCTATCATGGCATCCTCCGTCATGCTTAATTTCGTCCTCTTGCTCGCTCTCCTTGTTTCTGAGGAGCTTTGCCTTAGCTAACGCTAACAAACATAAAGCTCACAGAAACAAAAGCTTAACTGTCAAACAGTGCCAAAACGGGCTCCCACACACTAAACAATGTCTTAGACTGTGTGTGCTGCACACTGCTGTATGGCCAAATATGCTATGCACAGGGCTGGCATTCCAGTAGGCGGGTAAACTACAATCTAGTTTAGTAGGCGGCTCTTATGGAATTCAAATGTTTCATACCTCGAAGATTAAGAGGGAGCTGATAATTCTAGTTTTGAGAGAGACATTCAGATTAAAGCTCTTTTTCTTCCTCTCCCTGTGGCTCTTTTCATTTTAGTGAGAGCCAGCAGAAAAACAGCGGGTGAAGAGAACTCAGCAGCCACTTACAGGATTCATACGAGGTGTGAAATCACAGTGGATGACTTCTTGAATGTGAAAAGTCTTAATCATCTTCTATCGACTATAGTTTTTTCTCTTGTGCAACTGGTATTGTTGCACAGGGTACAGCATCACAGCTGAGAGAGTCTGAGACAGTTCCTACCAATGACGGTAGTGGTTCTCATTTAATATGCCGTAGTCTGCAGAGACTGGCTAATCAATACATCTATCAAGCCTCTTATTTTTCAAGGTCACATGCATTTTAAATACAGCATATTTCAGATGCCCATCTTCCATTTTTCATCACTGTGATTTTAATTAGCATTTCTTGAATTTGAAGAAGTTCACAGAACACAATGTGTCATAAAGATAATATGTATTCATGTAGTGACTTGACTGCCAGTGTAGATCATTATCAAACATTTTGATACTAGTGCGTAAGACACTAAAACCCGACAAATGAAGCAGGGTCATTTATATTTTATTCATATTTTAATGACCTGTGAGCTTGGGGATCCTCTTTCTGAATATTTTGATGAATATTCCATGTCTGTGGATACATAATTTCTCCCAGTAATGATTTTACTGTAGCAGGACACAAGGAAAAAATACATATCTTCTTGTTATCCAAATCATAGCAAAGTCATATCACCTGCTGAGATAGCTTGCACACCAGGGGGATTTTTTTTGGTGAGAAATAGATTGATGTGAAGAGGTGTGGAGTCGCAAAGTAAATGTAAAGCCGCTCTGTTTTGATTCATGTCTGCAGCAGGGGGAACTAGTGGGCTAGTAACAGAGTTGGGAAGTTGGTTTCTGCTGAACTTGGAGTAGTAGCTCAGGGTTTTCTGTTCAGTTGTGTGTTTCTGTTGTGTGAGCCCTCAACAACACAAACACAGCTCTTTTTTCTTCTGCTAAGCGCACGCAATTCACACAAAATACCAAATAAGAAGAAAAAAATTCAATTCAACTACATTCTCTTTTTTTCTTTGACAGATCAAGTGTGTGCTGAAGCAACTTGTCAGCATGCCCACTATAGCTACTCTGTACACTTACCAAATTTTGTGTTGCACTTTTAAATACTGTTTGTTTTATATTGCATAAGGAGTGACTCAAATAATAGGCCACTGCTCTCCTTTGCTGTCACAAAACTGGGAATTCAGCAGCTGCACGATATAGCTGAACAGTCAATTTAAGAGTGATTTCGAAAATAAGCCCGTTTGAAAGTATGAAAAGCATCCTTCGCTTCGCCAGCAAAGATAAACACCTGACTCAAAAACGATGTCTTTGTATAGTCTATTGTTATCTTTGTCTTTCTAAAGGTTAGTGCAGTAGCTCTCATTACATAAAAGTGCTTCAGTACTGATGCACCTCTTGACGAGGAGCATTTGATATGACTCCCCTTCTTTTTGCGTTTTCCACTCTCAGAGTCTCACTGTTTTCTTTAGATCTCACATGCACAGTCTGTCTTTGGATGCACTCTCTATAGTTCCTCACACATTCAAGTGTCTGAGTTTATCATTCTTTTCTCTTTCTCACAGACCAGTCCTTGGGAACTTGACTGACTATAAATTATGTCGAGCCTAATGTCTTTTTAATGTTTAGGGCAATCTGAGCCTTTTAAAAATATTCTAAAAGACTCTTTAGGGGACCTATGAATGCTGTTATTGAAAGTTATTCAAATGTTGTGAGATCAGTGAAAGGTTTCGGTTTACAGAGTACTGCTTCTTATGTTAATTGGTCCCTATGAAGGAATCTTTAAAAAAAAAACATTGGATCAATGTAAAATAGTTGAAAAAACGAAAACAGCTAATGCACTGTAAATTTATAAACCATTATCATTCATGGAGGCTACACAGGAGGCTAAAAAGTTGCAATGGAACAATTCTGAAACTCAAATATCAGAAAGTGTTGAAATGTAACAGGCTGCATTTTAAATTTGAACAATGTTTGACCTCTAATAGGATGATACTATTAGATTACAAATTACTATTATGATATACAAATTCCCAGGTCTGTATTTATATTTTGATGCTCTACTGCTCTATCTTAGCATGATTCACTTTTTTATAGTTATTTATCTTATACTGGTCCTTTAAGCAGCTCCTCAGTTCAGCCTCGGTCTGAAACAGGCCGTTGTAGCTCCTGTCTTTTTAAGACCGCCCTCCCAATAAGCCCCCATTGTTCTGATTGGTTAGCTTGCAGAATCTGCACCATAGCAGAATTACGGTGGCTCCAGACATCAGACATTTTTCTCATTCTTTTCTTGAAATAGAAACATCTGTGCATGTTTGAGCCAAAATCTGAAATCTATGTGAGTGGACAACCCGAACAACCTAACAAAGGATCTGACTTCAACACAAAGAAAGAGGTAACTTTGTAAGCGAAGCATTCAGAGCAGGTTGAAACAAGGGTTTTTGACTTTGAGCATTTTCACATATGTTCACCTTAAGTTTTGGGATTTAAACTTCCAACATCATAGCAGTATAATAGAAAATCAAAAAAACGCAATTTTATTCCATCATATGGGTCAAGCTCCAAAAACCTCAAATACATTCTGAACTTTCAGACTACACCTCTTAATTCTGGTGTTTAATGGGCCACATATTTTCCAATACCATCAACATGATATGCCAGGGTTTGTGATGAAGCACAATATTAAAAAAAAAAAAAAACTGGCAAAAATATGGCTTGTGTTGGTTTGGCTTAAAGAAGTGTTAGCATTTTGTTGGTTTGGCTTAAAGAAGTGTGAACTCATTGACACATTTTGTCATTGTGTGTCAGAGTATATAGTATTATCATCAGTTTGTTTTTGTTGTGATGTTTAAATTCACATTGTCTGAATACACCCTGGGACTTAGCCATCTGGATTTTAAGCACTACAATGCTCCTCAGTGGTTTTGGTTTCTGCAGCTGAACTATCCCTGAGCAGCTATTGACACTGGATGGCAGCTTTATGAGCCGGGAAGTTTGTTCCTTTCTTCTTATGAAGGTATGAGAAAAGAATAGATATCATTATGAGACGTGCTTCATTAAAAGGGGACTAATGGCTGCTCTTTAACGCTGAGCCTGGGCTGCCTCTGCAGACATCAGTGCTCTACACTGATTGCCACTGCAGCCTCAGCATCACTTAACTTCACATTAAATCGGCCTGTGCTCCATCTGCTTTGAGCTGGGGCAGGAAGTAGAAGCTAGTCAGCAGATTAATGAAGGAAAAAGGATCTATTCTTCTTTACTTTCCTTAGAAAAAAGGAGAGACACTTCGTCTGGAGGATAACAGGCTCATAAAATGCTAATATGCGCCGAACTTTAACTCCAAGTGAGGCTCAAATCAAACTTCTTAACTGAGGGCAACAATATGAGAAATGAGCCTTGAAATCAGTTTAAAGGTTCTCCAGTGGTGATGGACCATTATTCAAGCACTAACAGAACAAAAGGCAGAATACTAAGTCACTTTTCTAACCCATGATTACAGGAGTGGAGGAGCACACTCAATGAAGGCAGCTAAATCCATCCAGACACTATTGTCAGTCTCATTCACACAGATAGCCTTGATCTCAATATTGCTTAGTGTTATGGCAAGATTTTTATTGGTTGGAACTTGGAACGCTGCACTATTCATGGTACATGTCTGCATGAAGTGATGATCTGTCTAAGATATAGGTATTCTTCTGTTTCTAGGTTTCACACATCACATTGGTTTGAGCACCAACCATAGTATTTCAGTCAAGTAAGTCTCTTATGGTCATATCTGTATTTTTTTACATTGTGAAAAGATCTAAGGCTGTATTTCTTTTCTGAGTGTTAGCATTTTGCTTAAAATGGTGATCTTTCTGAATGTCCTTGAGCATGGCAGCAGGCAAACAAAACCCCTCTATCAAACAGTGTTCTTCTGTTTATGTCGGATGTAAAGGAGAGAGGAGTTATTGCTGTGCATGAGCCCCTATTGACTCGTGGCCTCCCACTGGGAGATGCTGAGGAACCAGTGTTCGGTCACTTGTCCAGTGATTGTCAAGGACCTCGCTGAAAACAAGTCCAGAAAACAAATGTTTTAGTGTCATTTTAAAAATGTGTCTCAAAAGCAGGTGGTGAGAGTAAATGCACTTGTCATCAGTAGCTTGTCATCAGTAGCTTCATCACAGAGACTTGTTCCTGCTTCACATGGTTACCCTGCTGTGAAATTCCAACACCCTCTTTCATGCAAGCAAATGAGGCTGAAGCCCCAAAGAGACTGTCAGAAATTCCCTCTTAAGTGGAAATTATGATGAAAAGCAATATTGCTTTGCACTCTTTGTAGATCTCTTTAAGGTTTTTGATACTGTTGATCATAATTTTTACATAAATATGCTGCTTTTCATTTCAAATCAGTTTCCTAGCTGCTGGATAAAGGTGTCCCACAAGAATCAGAATTAGGCCCCTGGTATTTATTCGATACATAAATCAAATTCTAGCCCACTTTCCTTTCATTTAAAGCTTGTACTGAACTCTCTAAAAGAGATTTTCTCAAAGAGTCTTCCTGATTGAATGGAGCTTTAACAGTTGGATTAACAGTGTGTATTTTAACATGGACAATATCACCAAAAAATACACCTTTTTTTTCTATTTGTCAACAAGTATATGCAGAGCCAAACAATTATGAATAGTGTGTGTATCCAAAGTCTATCCTGTGCCTCTGTACTGTTGACCTATGTTGTTGTCCAAAAACTATTAAAATACATTAATGAGCCACAGCTTCACTAGCTTGTTGTGCTACACATAACAGTTTTATATTATAACTTTATATTGTAGTTCAAGCAACGCTATTATAGCAGTTGAAAAATATTCAGCTTATGAGAGTTCAGAAAGTAAATGAAGTCTTCTAGCAGGCTAACAGAGCAGTAATGAGCTTTACTTCCCACAGTTACACTGACTAAAGCATGGGTCACTGTGATTTCACAGTAGTGAAACTGTTAAAACAAAGCTCAGCTGTCACAGGATTTCTGGAATCTAAGTTGCTTTGATGTGGTCCACAATGATGTTGACATAAGGAAATAGCACAAAGAACCGCACAGACACAAACAAACACATGCAGACACCCACACAGCTGTGGGTACACGAGTGATATGAAACTGTCTATGGCCAGAATATGCAGTAAGACAGGGAGAGAGAGGGAGAAACAGAAGTGAGGGGTAGGAGGAGAGAAGGAAAGGAAATGCAGAGGAGAGAGATATAGAGAGACACAGCCTGTGGGGATCTGTTTTTCTGTTTGCCGTGCCATCAAAAGCCTTTCCTTCCATTTTTTTACATTATTCCCCCAATTGTTATCAAGCATGTCCTGAGGAAACACATTTGGTCGGTTAACTATCCAATATAAAGCATGGTATACACACTGACAGGATAGTACTAAAGCTTTAACAATTCTTCAACAGTGAATATGCTAAGAACTCCCTTTCTGTAGGACAACAACAACAACAACAACAACAACAACAAAACACTTGTTCAACTGAAAAAGCAATTCTGTGGGATGGCTCTTGATTGAATGGCCCAGACTTTGTAATAATCTGCCCTTTGGCACAAAAAAGCAATTTCTGAACAGCATCCCAGACTAAGATGTCCATAGTTTGCATGCCTCCTGACCGCACTGTACAAACAGGGACATTAATATCAATTTGTGTCACTTCATCACAACCTGGCATTATTTAACATCAGGGCTGCAAATCCTTCATGTTCCCTTTGCAATGTGTCTAAGATTAAAGCTCTAACGACCACTCCCTGCTCTCATTAGAAAGCTAGCTTAGATACACTTTTCATCTGAGCCTGTCACACACCCAGACTCGCCTGTCAGCCAAATGAAGACAGAGGGACCCTTGGAAAGCTTTTGTTGTTTTGCTTCAGTATTTGGGTTGTTTTGTTGTGTATATTCACAGTGTAGTGACTTTCTCCATCATCGGCCTTATTCCATTCTTCAAAAATCAGTATATGCAAGTGTGAGTGCATTGGTACATTCCTCTGAGATAATTAGTTGCACTGAGAAGCCATGTTGATGCAAATAATTGGTGATTTGACCTTTTTAGCAGTTAAATCCTCCTGCCCACAATGTAACTTGAAATAATCCAACCATTTTCAGTGTAACAGGAAAATGGCTGCTGTATGTGGTAATTAACTCACAGTGACCTATCTCTGTACTTCATGTTGGCACAGTAATGACCTGATTAAAACTATGAGAAAATGACGAGCCATGTCAAAAGTGTGGACACTGTTGTTGTTGCAAATATACTTCCTCTTTTCTTGATGGCCTTATATTGTAGTTTCCAATGAGATTGTGCTGCAGTGCTGATCACCATGAACTCAAAAACAAACATCCCTCAGAGGCATCAGCTGCCCGGCTTTTCTGGATAAAGATTTGAGTTTTTAAACCAATGACTCTGCAAGTGCTGAGTTACTCTGTCCAAGTGTACTGTCTTTTCATGTTTGTGCATACAAAGGAAAATGTGTGTATTTATCTTCTCTGACATGGTTTTTAATAATTCAGTGATTGCCATATGTAAATTATTCCATGGAACCCACTCTTCTCAACAGGAGGAACAATTTGAAAGATGAAGCTGCTACAGGCATTTTAAGATGAACAACATTTTCAGTGCAAGAACAATATGCAGAGGTGTTAAAATATTCAGCATAGCCTGCAAACAGTCTTTGCTTCTCCCTTGGTTATTGTGAACTGAAATATGCAGCTGATATTGGCAAAGGAGTGACTGCATTATGCTAACCCTAAGTGCTTGAATGTAATGTCTGTACATGAAATGCTAATATTGTTAAGTAAGTACCAGTGTGCTTTGATGTGATACTTTTCAGAACATCTACGCAGCAGCGTACATATTTAGAGGTCATACATATATTCCCACAAACTTTCCAACACAAGAGTACGTTATAGTTCTTTATTTTGCTTTGCTGGGTTTTGTAATGAATCACAATTCAGAAGCCTCTGCCTTGAATCAATACAAAGTGCCACACCAGCACTATCTCTGCCTTATTACAATATGGTTAGAGTCATTGGAAATGAGTTCCCAGCAAGTGTCCCACTAGTTCTTTAAAAATGCATAGGATTAAGAGGGAATGGTGTGCTGCAGTATCAATCAAGCTCAACCAAGTGAGTAAAAGGACAGACGGGATGGGAAAATTGACGCTTGACAGTTTCCACAGACAGTGCATTCTGAATACTTGGTGCTGTTGCACTTTCTTTCATACAGATGTAAGCCCACTGTTAGTTCTGTACAGGCTGTTGTTGGATCAGTGGTAATGTTCGGTGGGTGGCAAGGTCATTATTTAATACTCTCAGAACAGCATATTCTGTCTCAATTTGACCAAGTGTGGGTTGAAATGTACTGCAGTACATGTAGAAATGGAAATTAATGCTTTTGACCTGATTAAGGGCATTCAGACAATATAACAGGGGGTAGGTGTACTTGCTTTACATCATGTATGAATTTATATTCAGCTACAGCTGTTTACCAGAGAAAGAGGTTATGGGCTTTTCAACATGAGTTTTAGGTTTTTTTTTCATGCTGTCAGTACCCTTTACTTGGCCAGTGGCTGAGACAGCACAGCTACTCACGATGAAAGCGAAATCCCTGGTGGATTCATGACAGTGATGTGAAAATGCTCAAATGTGCCTACTGTGTTATCTGCAGTACCAGCTGGCACCTAGCACATAAAATAGAGTCATGTATCCTTTTAGATCAGGCTTTGTATCTCAGAAAAATACAAAAATCAAAACACTTATACACATCTATACCACTTGATATCCAGACACTACTAACATGTGGATGACTTCAGACCCTTCTGGGGCAGAGCAACAGATGAAAATATTACATTTTGATTATTTTATTAACTTGGGTTATTTCTAGCATGTACCCAATAGACTTGCATACAATCACAAGTAGAGTTGAAACAACACGATGATGACTACAGTGGCTGTAAGAACAATAGCAAGTGGGAACTGAAGTGATTCTCCAAAGTTTTATTTTTTAAACCCAAATTTTTAGGGACCCTTTCTGTGTAGATTTCCACCCACAAAACAAATGTGTCTGCAATGATGTACAGCAACGTTCTCCATTTTTCACTATTTTATTTTATTATTTGACTTCTCTAGAACCTGTACATTGTATGATGGGAGAGTTAAAGAAATACATTTTTGTAAGAGTCTGTTTTTAGCCATGCTAGCAGCATGCAATGTGAGTTGGTCCTGTAGTGCTGCCATGAGCTTCACATTTATGGTTTTGGATGAAATGTCAGCTATTGCCATGAAATTAGGCACAATTACTCATGTTTCACAAAAAAATGAATGGTAATAAGTTTGGTATGAGTCATACTCTCTCTTTTTTTGTATATTTGTATGTGTATTTGTTTTTTACTGTAAGATATAAATGTAAGACTGTAATTAAAAGTTCTTTAACTTTCATATCCCTGCATTTATTCTGTTAATCTGTGGTGTAGGGTTACATTATTTATATGGGGGCGGAGGGTAGGGTAGGTAAGTGTTGAGGGTAGGCCATTTGACAATACCGCAGAACATCTCCCTCTTTTTCACAGCCTAATGTTGGCAGGTTAACTGCTTCATAAAATCACTATAGATTTCAAGCCTCAATACAAATGTTTGAGGTTTTGACAGGATAGTGCCATCAGTGGCCCCACCATGATTGTTTTTATTCATGCTGCAGGTTAAAGGCCAGAAAAATAATTCTTCCCTACACATTTATTCAGCTGGGATTCCCTCTGTGAATAAGCTTGACATTTTCCTGAAGGTTAGAGCAGTGACGCCCTAACAAGACTGTAAAGATTGTGTGCCAACTAGTGTCCATCTGCCTTGCAAAAGAGATTGAGGAATCTGACCAAAGCTGCCTCACAAAAAAGAAAGAGCACTTTTTATTCAGCCTCACCTCATTTCTGCAACCACATATCATTGGGGCAGGGCATGTATTTTGATATGCAAAGTTACACACGAAATCTAAAATCTAAAGATAGAATTTAATATAATGATGGATAATGACCTGACACATTTCGGACAATGAATTTATGTTAATGCTTGAGTTGGTGGAAAGATTGTAATCTGGTTCATTGGAAGCATGAAAATGTTATATTATCACCTGGATTGAAGAGCCTTGAAAAGATAACTGATATGACATTTCTCAGCACAATGTTAAATCCTGTGCTGTAATATGCAAATGCCATTAAATTTTTATGCTCATACACATTTCTTTTACTTTTGTTGCATCATCTTTATTGTGCGTGGATAACCAGCCATAATGTTAATAAATTGTGTAATTGGGTCAAAGACTTGACCTTAATCATCTTTAAAAGGTTTACTGAGAACATATATTTCATTCTTTTCCAAAAATACTCTGCTTTATTTTTGAAAATATTTCAATTGTTTTACTGAAGTGTTCAAGATTATAATTGTGTGTATGTACTGTGACACCAGCCAAAATAAGGAAGATGGAGAAAATGGGAAAAAGTAAAAAAACAAAAAAAAGCCCAAAGAACAAAGCAGAGCTGCTCAACAATTCCCCCCTCAGTCCTGTAGCAGAAATACATTTTTTAACAGATTGTGAACATACCAAATCACACAGTCAATATAATCCCAATGGGCATTTAATCTAAACTTCTGAGGCTATTTTCAAAGAACTGTGCCCCCTAACCTTCCTCTAGCTTGCTATGATGTCTGTATTTTGATGTTGAATTTGATATTTGTGATGATGAATAATATAAGGTTAATATATAAGATACTTGAAATTTATGATATTTTTGATATGCCCTTTTTGCCTTCCTGCCTTTTTGATAGAGTCTGCTGAATTGTTAATTGCTCTGAGATGTTTATCACCCCGGGAGGGTTGGATGGTTAACCACACAGGTCATCATAGAGCTTGTCAGATTATTGGTGTGCATGAATGTATAAAAATGTCTGTGTTTTTAATTTTAATACAATACCAGTCAAAAGTTTGGACACACTTTCTCATTGATGTGAATGGGTAAGTGTGTCCAAACTTGACTGGTACTGTACACATTCTGACCTGACAACAATTTGAGTAGATCGAAACGTTGTCCTGATCAAAGCTTGTGACTTGGGTTCAGTTCTATCTTCTTTCTATATGTTTTCTATCTTCAAAAAACTATACCAAACTTTGTGTTTTCTGGATTTCTGATCACTGTATCTATTTTATGTGAAGTGTGGAACTGTAAAAATAAATACAGTGAATTGAAACATTTGGTAAAACATTATATACCAACGTTAGTGAGAGTGGGTGGTGACACAGGAATCATAAGTCACACACTGACACACACAATAACACATCATACTGGAGACCCATGCAGTGCAGCCACGTTCATCCACCTTTGGCCCCAAACTCCATAATTATGAAGTAAACTCATGTTCAGTGGGAGAAGGAGGGGGGAATATTATTGGCTTGATATATGTTTAACTGTTATTGTGTATTTTCAATTTGGATGAGTTTAATGCTGTGATTTGAGGCATCATGTCAGTTGGGGCAAGAAACAAGGTGTGAAATGCGCAATTTATAGTGTTAATATAACCTTTTCAGTCATTATTATAGGAACAAAGTTATGAGGAGCCTCATAATCAAGAGAAATAAGAGACCAAGCAGATAACTTTGATCAGTGCAACAGAAGGATCATGACTCAGTACAGTGATGAAAAATACTAAAATTTAAAAGCAAGTACAAGTTTTAAAATATGGTTTCTGGGCAAAACTATACAGCAGATGGAATGATGAACAAATTAGGCTAAAAGAATAAAATGGATAAAAGGATAAAAGCTATAAAACATTATGAAAGAATAGAAAAAAGAAATACAATAAATAGGCCAGATGATAACTTTGCATGTGGTAAAAATGTACTGAATAAATATTAGTAGCTATAATACAAAACACATGTACCAAAAATACATGAAAGTTTCACCTTACAGTATAATAAACATATTCACACCTTGAATTCTGCATTTGAATACGGATATGATAGATTCCAGCTAGGTTCAAATTGAGAAGGAACAGAGATGAGCCAAAACTGTAACTAACACCATTCCTTCAAAATCTGCTAAATCTGTCTCTCAGTTTGCTCCCCTATCTCTACTTCTGGGCTATATTTTCCATGTGCACAAAGTAACTCCTGTTCCTTATGTGCTAGGACTGAATTGTTAAAAATATTAATAAAAATGTTAAACAAATGGGTTTACTGAAAAAAATTTCTTTTTCACAAGGTTTAATTTTGTGATGCAAAGTTTGACTCTTATTTGGAATTCAGTTCTTCATACTGTGGTGAAAAGAGTAAGTATTCTTCCAAATCACATTTACTTGTTGGCTTCAGGTATGTAAGTGAGCCAAGAACCTCAAAATGTCAACCTCAAAAATTTTCACTCACTAGAAAAACAATTCAGTGACTGTTGTGCAGCCAAACAGCCTGTTTGCAGTTCCCATTGCACTGGCCTCTAGTGGTGAGATCAGACAACTCTTCACTGCTTGTGTTGTTCACAGAATCAGGATGGCTTTGCAGTGTGTGTATGTACTGTATGTGTGTGTGTGTGTCTGCTTAACAAGCATGAAAAACAGCTCACAGGTGGAGGCAAACCATGACTCCTAATGCACTCAATAAAGTAAAAAACTTATGAATTATTTGGCAGTTCAGCATCACTAATATCTCTGTGGCTCATGCAAGAATACAACAGAGGGAAAAAAAAAACGTTTTTAAAGTCGGAGAGGCTGACATCTCCTGACAGTGGAGATTAAATCAGATGTGGAAGTTGTGAGAAATGATAATGGGCTTCTATAAAAAGCTACTGTCAAAAGGGGATTCCTTAAACATGTTTTTGTTTAATTTCCTGAGTAATTTGCGGTTAATTTATAGGATATTTTACAGACAGGGCAGTGCAATTTGGTCCAAAAGAGTAAAAAGGGTTGTGTTGGTTTAGTTAGTAAGTTTTCATAGTTTTGTGTATCAAACTACATATTATCATATTATTAGGTTGTCTCTTAAAAACTCACAAAACACATTTTCCTAATATTATAATAACACTTAAACAGCAGCTACTGTTTGGAAATTATTGGAAAAAAACCAACCTAATTTCCTAATATATTGTTGTTACACAGAATTACACACTGAAAACAAAGTTTTTTCTCTCAGTTAAAGAATTGTCAAGAGTAATTTTCTACAAATTGATCGTATGAGCACTTGCCAAACCAACAACAGTCATTATTTTTAAAATGTGTTAAATAATTAAATACCTGCAAAATGCTCAATTTCCAGTTTCCAGGAAATTAGTACAAAATGTAGTGACCTGTAAGATAAAGTATTATCTAAAGAAGGTATCTGTTTATTGTGATTTTGGCTACTGCAAAAACAAACAAAATAGTGATGTATTTGAATCATGTATGCCAATGATCACATTTCATGTAATGAGTAAATAATTGAATAAGTGCACTTTCTGAAGGAATTCAGTTTTAACAAATGTAGTGGTGAGGTCATCTGACCTTTACTGCATTATGTGCTCAAGTCAGAGAGTCAGGGAGACAAGCACTGACTCTCCATAATGCAGATCTGTAAACTCACTCAATACCTGGGACCTACAGTGCTTTTCGTGAAAGAACAGAGAATAGATACGAGGGAAGGATGATTGATTTTCTCAGTCCCATCTGGCAGCTTTTTTTTTTTCAACAGTGGGAAGTCAAAAATCACCTGTCATGATCACAACATCAGATTCAGACTTTTAATGCAGATTTTGTTATATACATACATACAAACACCACCTGTCCACCCTCTACACTCTCTCCTGATGAGAGGAATAAGTAAAGGGGTACATAAGCATTGTACTGCCCAATGCTGTGCACAGATTTTATAGATATTTACAAATGAAAAACAGATTTTCACAGTTTGTATTTGTTGATTTTCAGATGTCAAAGACATTAAATTAATGCAATGTCTCAGAGCAGAGAGGATGAGTAATTGGATATATTTTCACTGTTTACACAATATTGGTTAAATTATAATTTGTACATTTACACAGACAGTGATAATATTTTACTTCTGTTTAATTTACTGCTCAGGTAATTTGATCGCTTGTAAATGATCCATGAGAAACACATCGTCTACAGTATTAGTGCCGCCTTCATGAGCCTCTGGCCAACTGGAGTTCATGAACTTGATGCACCTAAACTGACTAGATTTTCGACAGCTCTCTTTCTCACTGTACATGTTTGTCCTCTACAAAAACCTCAATGATTTGTTCTGTCAAAAATCATTTCTGCATGCTTTTTAACACAGTCACAGCCACAGGTCAGTCTGTCATGCCTCCCAGCGTAAAACAAAAACTGTCGCTGGTGAACAGGGCCTCAACAAATGAACCATAAAACCATTAGTTTACAACACATTGCTATAACAATATGTGACACATAAATGTCTGTGGGTCTATCTGCTACCGTACTGCATCCTGCCAATAGGAGATATTCACACTGTTATGGCAGCTTGAGATAGAGAGGATTTTATGTGTTTGTGTATGTGAGAGGGAGAGAAAAAGAAAGGGTGAGAGGAGAGCATGAATGAATAGATATGAGGAATGTATGATTGACAGTGGACCATCTGTATCATTCTGGCACAGACCAATCTTCTATGGTAGCAAACAGACCCCACAGACATTTATGTGTCACATATTGTTGCAACAATGTGTTGCCAAATTAATGGTTTTATGGTGCATGTGTCAAGGTCCTGTTCACCAGCAACAGTCTTTGCTTTACACTAAGAGGCATGACAGACTGGCCAGTAAACATGTCTCTCTATTGGTTCTGCTGTGATTGGACATTTACTTTAGCCCACAGCTGTGCAACCCGCCAGCAGTCTGACCAAGAGTACGAAAAACAAATGATTAACAACATGATGGGGTCTCATCTTTGCGCCACTTAGACAGCGTCTGCTTTTACACCACACAGTGGCAGACAGTATGTTCTCTGTAAAGATGTGTGCAGAGTGAGACTGTGCTGTAGCTTTTGGCAAAGCTGTACTATTTAGTTTCTGAAATGCCATTTGACATGTGTATAAACATTAGTACAGTATGTGCATAGTTGTGTGCATGATGTTTGTGAAATTATATAAGCTTCATCCTGATTTGGTAGTAAATTGAATACAGCTATTTCCTGTAATGCAATGGTGATACCACATGAACTCAATAGCAACAGATTTAATGAATGCGATTTATGCTATGATTATAAACTAAGAGTATTCAAACGTACAGGGGGAAACTATATCCGTATGAAAAGATCTGCACAATCCATCACTTGGAAAAACAAAGTATGAAGTATTATATTAGTTTATTGGTAATAGTTCAATTTACAGCACTATACTTTCATACACTTAAATGTGATTTGATATAATTAAATGTAAATATAATTTGGTGCTAATTATAAGGAAAATAGTGTTCCCTTTAAAAGAAGTGCTTTAAATAGTAATCCATTATTCATTCATGTATGCGTGGTGCTTGACATATTTGTAGCTGACCTGCTGTGCAATCACTTTGAATTAAGTGGAAGTGTACCGTCTCTATTTTCCTTATTACAAATTATATAGTTCTTTAAAGTTATTAAAATCCCTAAAGAGCAGCAAAAAATTTTAACTTAACCCTCTGTAATTATTACTCGTGTTCATACTAATCATCAAAATATCATTTTAATGCACTTGCAGTGTAAGTGATAGAGGACAAAATCCACAGTCCTTGTTCCCTGCAAAAAGAAAGCATGTAATAAAAAAATACAATATCTGTGGTTCTGCTGCATTGATTTGATTTTTTGTCCATTGTGCATCTGACAGTGTTATCAGGGTGCAATGCTAAATTGGCGGAGTACCCATTTTTAAGAGCATAATGTTTTGTTGTATTTCTGACAAAGTAGTTGTTCAAGGAGTGTACGTTGTAGTATTAATTTATACTTGTTGTTACCATGGTAACCAGGGGTGTCGCTAAATCAAGCTGGACTGAAATCTTAAGGATTATATTTAGAAAGAAATCATTTGGAAATGTACTCAATAAAGCATTGCAGTTTTATTTTCATATTCATGTAGAACATCAGACGTGCTGAGAGAGAAGGACAGCTGATGGGTCGATAGAGCATGTACTACTTATTATCTACATTTGCTGTAGAGATTGTGCTAACTTGGTGTGCTTGTTTTATTTTTCTGTGCCAGGTGCTTGAATTGGCAAATGATACATGGCAGAACAGTTAACACCATTTTCCTTAAATTTCACATTTTTCATCTTTTCTTCATTAACATGTTACTCAGCTGTAAAACCAAGAAGCACGTTTGTTCTTGTAGATTGTCAACATTGCTATACTGTAACAACCTAACTGTCAGATTGTTCATAGCATTCATTATTACCCCCAAAATTTGAAGGAAATCTCATACTGCTTGGATGGTCTTGGATGAACGAACGGCTTAATCACTGGATTATAAAGGCAACAGTTTGGAGTTATACAGAATAAACCAAAAGATGGGGACATATCCTTGACAGTGAATATAGCAAAGGTCATGCATCTATAATTCCCTTTTATTTTTTGTGCAGTTCCTCCCTCTTTCCACCTGAAGCCCACAAATTAGCTGATAAGTGCACAGACATTGTGAGCCACAGATTCTGGCAGAATGACAGCATTAGCAGCTGCTGTTATCTTTAAGTCCAATAAAGCATTAACAAGGGTTTTTCCATGAGTTATCTAGGGAGAGGCAGCAGTGCACAACAGGGGACATCAAGGATGACAATGTTCATCCCAGGTTTTCATTAAGATCTCTGCAGAGAAACAGCGCTTAGCATGGAATATAAGCTGCTCCCTCTCTTCCTATCATGTACTGAACTGTATACGTCCCGCTGCTTTTAGATTAACTTTGTATTCCCTCTTTCACTGTTGAAGCGAGGCTTTCATATCATCCCACCTGGCATGTCATTAACTCCTTCGACTGATAAATGCAATTCACAGCTGCCAGTCTTCTTAATTCCGCAATGCCACAAAAGCTATACACCAAGTGGATAAATTAGATTCAGTATCGCATAGAAGAGGGGAAACTGAGGAGTGGAAGCTTTGTGAAATATACTTCAATCAGGTAGTATCTCATCAAGAATCCTTCTATCTCTTGTGTATTTCTAAAAGATTTTGGTTTCACAGAGAGCTCCATTATTCTCATGTCTTCGTCTTTTAAATGGCTGTTGTGACAGGTAGACTTTCTAACAGACCTCTTTATGATACAAAGCTTCTATTTTATCTACATGACTCATATATTGTTCTGCATCTCTTCTGCTTTACCCAAAGGGACTCCCAACATCAACTAAAATACAGAAATGACTAAGCATGGATAACAAGGAAGATGAGGATGAATCATCAAATAATATCAGTGTAGACAAATGATACAGAAGGTCCAAAAAAAATAAACTCTTTATCTCATCCAATCAAAGGCCTAGAATGAAGTTGTTTTAAATGAGATGTCATGTTTAATGTCCAACAATGTCAATCTCAGATTGCATTTCAACTAGAAAGATTATTTCTCATAATCCTGCAAGGCATCCAAAGGTGAGAGTGCTGAAATGTCCTGCTTTCTACTGTTGCCATCAGTCTGCATCCTCACTGGGTCACTCAATACTCATCTATACGACACCAAAGTAATGGAAGATATCCATCTGCAGTATGTGATTGTCTATTCAATGCCATTTTCAATTAAAAGTGTGCTTTTACTTAGAACATTATGAGTCCCTAATCCCTTCTTCATCTTCCTGCCTTTTCATCGCTTCGAAGCGGGGGAAGATATTTGCCTATTAACACATAACTCACAAACTATTAGGGGGCTTTTACATTAAAACCTCCTGCTTACTGAGGTGAAAGAGGGAGGTTACTTTATGCACTGTCATTTGTTCAAGCAGGTAAAGTTGTCTCTCACTGATAATTAGACCTCAGAGAGCTGTATAAAGACCTGCAAATGGAGTGATTGGACAGATTGCCAGCAACCCTGAAAGTGTTTGTGTGACACCAAAGGGTGTGCATGTGTGTGTGTGTGAGAGAGAGAAAGAGATAGGAGAAAGAGAAAAAATGAGAGAGAGAGAAAGAGAGAGAGAGAAAGAGAGAGAGAGAGAGAGAAAGAGAAAGAGAAAGAGAGATAGAGAGAGAGAGAGAAGCAGACAGACAGACTGGCAGACGGGAAAAAGGGGGATGAGAGGAAACTATTATCCAATATGAATCTCCATTTTCCTCCTGCCAGCCTTCTGTCTGTATTCCACTTCAATGAATATCCCACTGATAAAACAATTAGACTGAGAGACAAAACACTGGTTTCAAAGGCATTACTCATGCTTGGCAGTAACATATTTTCCACTGTTTCACTGCATATTTCATATGGACAAAGTCTTTAATTATGTACTTATACAGTTCACATGAGCCATTTATATAGTATTACACAAAGCTGAACTGATAGTAGCTTTACACACCACAATTGAGTGTTAAAGTAAACAATACATCCCCAAAAGTATTTGAAAAATTTATTGTATAAAATGGAAACAGACACTCAACCATAAAAGCAATATAAATAAATAAAATATAATGAGATAAATTAAATCTATAGAAAATTGGTGGGTTTTAAAAAGATTCTTAGATGTGGCAGACTCTGACCTGACCTGACCTGATAGTGAGGTGGAGGCAATTCCATAACATTGGGTTAGGGTTAGGGTTTAAAACAATAAAAGCATGGTCCTCCTTTGATTTAAGCCTGGACTGTGGGACAGTTGGTCAGAGGATCTGAGTATATACAATTTGATCAGTGACCCTAAACAGAAGTCTTATGTTTTTTTTGCAGGTACAAGGCTGGTCTCTCTTTTTGATATACATTATAAGCAGAAAATAACTCTCTCATATGAAGGATGTGGACTTATAGGTTAGCTTTCTTCCAACTTTGTTCTGCTCTTCTACTTTCTATTTTAAGTTGGCATGGCTACACTTAAATCATTTATGCAGCATGATGGATTTGCCTGGCACTTTGACGTTGCCTTTGCCCTGATGGGATGAATTTAATCTAAAACTGATGAACATATAAGACTAAACTAAACAACCTGGTCATTTTCATCACAAAACTTAGTTAAGCTACTACAATGGGCAGAGAAAACATAGGAGAAATGATCAGCAAATCTGTAATTAAGGATGCAAGAGTTAATTGTACGTTTTGTGGAAATGCAACTTGAAGTGCAATAACGAACAAGACAGTTTTAAGATCAGAGATAAAAATCGTTCAATGTGAGGGAGTTAGCAGATAAACCCATAGTAAAAACTGAATCAAGAGTGTGGCCTTGTTCATGTGTGGGATGTGATAAATGCTGTTTCGTGTTAAAAGATGCACAAATATTTAAAAATTGAGAAGCAAGGATATCAATGGGGTCGTCTACATGAATATTAAAGTCTCCAACCAATAGGATTTTGTCACAGCTAAGAACAACATAGGAAATTAAATCAGAGAAATCAGATGAGAAGCTACTTTTATGTTAGAGGGATGATAAATAAAAATACAGCAGACAGAGGTATCACAACTGACTGAAAATAAGCATTTCAAAGCTAGGTAGTTTTTCCACTGAGATGAGGCTGAGATGGGGCTTGCAAACTGTAAGGGATGTTTGTGTTTAACAGTCTTGTTCCCTTGCAGTGAAGATGGAGATTATCTCACTTGCAGAGATCCTCCCTGGTCCAGAAATAGTCAAAGTGGTTAATAAGATCAAGACCAGAAGCAACACAGAAATTGAGAAGCAAATTATGCGTGATGCAAATTCTCACCAGATTTCCTTAATGTGGGAATGGGTCTAGAAGACTCTCAATTGTTTCTGCTAGTATCTCAGTCCCACTATAGTTTAACAGACTGTTGGAACTCATTCGTGCTGACATGCCAGTAATAGTGAGAGCAGTCGGTTGGTTGTCAATGGCAATGAGGGCAATGTCAGAGATTTTCAAACCTGATAGACCGTAAGTAATTCCTCCTTCTAAGTATGGACTCACTAAAAAGGGTTACCTCAGCATCTGCTTTCCATCTAGACAACCACCACTGCAGACGGAGAGACCGAAGCATTGGTGACCACAGGTGCATCCACAACAAGTCGTTGGGGAAGGTCACTGATCATGCTTTCAATGGATGAAGGTTCAGACTTAATGCTGGAGATCTCTACAGCAGACTCCATTGTTTTTAACCAGGGGTGATTCTATGACCAGACCTTTAGAGGGGCTCAGCTCCTAATGAGAATTTGACATATAATGTCCTGCAAGTGTTCAACCCCCTTGCTAAATTACTCATTTCGCTGGATAATTTAAATTAAAACAAGAAATATTAATACATAGTTGAGTGGTGTACTATAGTGTATAATAAAAATGGTTCAGAATGAATAATCACAGATTTCTACAGACAGGACCCTTAGATAGTTAGTGAACCCTGAGAGAAAGAATATATATACATATATATAAATATATATACATATATTCTAAAAAGGCTCTAAAATTGCCCCTGTTTTCAACCCAGCCCCTCAAGAGTCACACCATGACTAGTGGGTCCCTTAAGCCCTCAGCCCAGAGAACTGATGTGTTTAGAATAAATAAATACCTGGAATAAAATGAAGATTGTATGAGGGAAGAAAGATCCAGGGACATCCCACATATGGTAAACAAAAACAAAAAACACTTAAAAAAACAATACAATTGTAATTTTGGTCTCATTAAAACAATGAAATAAGCAGAGACAGCAGCAGGGTGTCAAACACTGTTGTGGTATGACACTAATGTCGAGACTAGAGAGTAGTTTGTAGCTGCTTGGACGCAAACTCACTCCCACTGACTATAACCTCTGTTGTCTCAGCATGATTGCTCTGGTCAATGAAAACCAATCACTCCTCCAGAGCTGGGCATTTAGGCTCATTTCTTCCTAATGACAGCAGCTAGGGGCTCCTCCAGGCAGACAGGCCCCCAGTGACACAGGATGTGATGCGAGACTCCTGTTGCATTTGTAGACAGGCCTTATTTGTCTCTGAAAAGGGCATCATAAATGGCTGGGCCTGTGATATATCCAGACTCATTTTTCCCTGCTGGATGTCCTTTCACTTGTCAGCTTGAGATATGGCAAACATCAGATTGCCATTAGCACTAAACATACAGCTGCTTTTGTCCAAAGCTCTCTATTGAATAGTGCAGACCAACATGGGATTTTAAATACAGTACCAAATTATGAACGCTTTTTAACTAATTAAAAACTGGTAAATGATTCTGTATTTACAGGCACCAACTGGCAATGTCAAAGCAGAAATATTCTCCATACTTTTATTAGTTTAGTTTCTAAATATGAACTACTTTATGATCCAGACACAAAACACTTATAAAAACCACATTATCTCACTTTAAAACGGCCATATATTAACATATGAAGAGGGAAATGAAAGGACGACCTATGATGGGGAAAATCTGCATGAGATGAATAGTTTGTGATCTTCATCACAACAGCATTGAAGCACTTGTAAACAGACTGCCGTGGAAGCACAATAGGAAACTATGGAAAAGTAATTTTCATCTCCTGTCCCTCCACCACAAGTGCCACCACAGCTCTGAATGCCCCCTGACACATTGATTCAAAGATGAAGGGGAGCCTCAGCAGCAGCATGATCCTAAACGTGATGACACAGGACTCTGTGGCTGATTCTTTGGACAGGTGCATGCTGGGTGATTTATGTGAGCGTCCTCTCTCAGGTCCCCAGGAGCAAATATTGACTGTTTATTTCTCCAAGCTCAAGGCAACAGGGAGGCAGCAATTTCTTTATTTTTGGACCTTAGATAAATTGAACCCCGCAAGATGCAAACGCACCTGGCAGGGAGCTTTTTTATTTTTTTTACCTACCCAGCCCCCCACCTCTGAAAATGGAGATGGAAAAAAGGGCAACTTAGTAGCAAACATTATTGATTTGTCATTCCTCTTCTCAGACACCTATACACAACAACAGGGATATTTCAATTACATAGGGGCTCTCTGATTGCTTGTCCATTCACAGGGATAGGCTACCTGCTGCTGATCAATGATAGATACCACTAATATTCCCATATGTTATTGCACATACCCCCATCTATAGTTTACTTAATTTGTGTGTGAAGTCATCATATCAGTGCATGACTCAAGGGACATTAAGGCAGAAATAAGGTATTGCAAGATGTGAATCCAACCACCTTTATTCCATGTTTTCATACAGTATGACAGCAAGTTTGACACAAGGATGTGGTGAAGGTTAAGCTAAGAAGCCATTTTTCCACTGATACCATGTTAAGAGACAGATGTTAAATACAGATTAACTGAAAACAAATCCTTGAATTGCCCTTTAAGGATCCAAATATGTAAATCTACAAACATCATGTTCAATCTGGAGGGTCCTGTTTTCTCCCACTTTTATTTGCCCTTTACTGGGAAATGGACTGCACAGGTTTTTCTCAGCATTGTCCGCTCCTGGGGAAATTGTGTTTAGCATTATCAGTGGGAGATACACGGGCTCAGTCAGCCAGAACAAACAATTATTGTACAGAGGGCAGAGCCAGGGTGTCCTCATGGAACCGGCCCACATGTTTATATAACCAATTCCAAATACAATAGAATGAGGATCATACATTATTGAATAATGAGAATCAGAGAGAGCTGCTCCTTATTCAATACTATGTATTAGTATTTCACCTCTATCATTTTCTCTTTCAACCCCTGTGTGTGCTATCTCACCTTTGTGCATCAACATCTGTGACATTTTTGGATATATAGACTTTCTGTGACAAACAAAATAACTGAATGTCTCTGAGAACATGTGCTTCTTACCTGCTCGCCTGGGGTGAAGAGGTGAGACTCTAACTGTGGACAGCAGTGAAGGTGAAAAGCCATACATGTATTGTTCATTTCAAGGTCTGATAGCCTAATTTGGTTTAGCAAATGGTATTATTATGCATTATGTTATTCTGGTGCAAATCTTCCCATTAATCCATTAATTACATGTATTCAGAAACAAGAGCTTTTCACAAGCATGATTGAGGAAAATGTATCAGATTTGCACTTGTCAGTTTTCCTTTTAGCAGTAATATTACTTTCTTTACAACAAGGCATTTTTTTAAATATTGAACACTCCTCTTGTTAATCAACACAGAAGCAACAGACTAATTTATGCCCTTGATCCATTAATATTCTTTGGTTGGCTCTGTGTAGACAAGGCAGTGTATTGAAACTCAGCATCTACTGTGTTTTTGTTGTTTCATAATTAACCAGGAGTGCTTATTAGTAAGCAGACAGTCATTGGGGAACTTTCATAGGTCTTTTCTCAAGGCGAGACTAAAGTAAAACTTCATGTGAACCTTGACGTGTCAGAAGCAAAACATTAAAAAAAGAATCTCTGTATCAGTGGTCATTTTCCATTTTCAAAAGCCTTGGAAACCTTTTGGCTTGACAGGCATAATGGTTATTACATGAGAAAAAAAATGAACAGAACATTTTGTTCCTGCACTTTCTGTGAAGTAGCGAAACTACAGAGAATGTATTGGTTACATCTTGGAGCTGCTGTTTCATGATTCATAATTTTTTCCGCATGAGTTCCACTATCATTTCAGGTTCTGTTTCCAAAAAAATATTTTTGAATATAACTAATTTACATTGGTAGTTAAGTTATTTTCAGTTATCATATGAAGTTTCGTTCACATATGCATCCTACAACTACTGTAAGAAATATTTGTTTATAAGTTTAGAAAAATGTGCTCCCAACTTTTTATTTACCCCCCTTATTTAGCATTTATAAGTATTATTGAGTATTTATGAATAAAAGATTACACACATTAATAAATCCTTACAGTTTGTCATACGCCATTCATTAATTGTTCATACACAATAGAGCAAATCTGTTTACAAATGTTTTCTACACTCATGACAACATGTTGAGCTTCTTGACATTGGAAACAGCAGTTTGAAGAAAATAAATGTTAACACAAACTTGAGTTTTTCAGTTTCTTTTAGACCTTTCAGCAGCATCACATGGAATGTAAAGGACATAGTACTTTATTAACAAATATGATACTTAGTACTTTGTTAATGGATATAAGTAATGCATATAGTTATTCTAATAAATATATTTAATTTAAATGTCATTAAAATTAATTATCTGTTTGGATGTCATTCAGATATTATTAATTGACAATTAAGCGCCCCGCATTAACCAGCCGCCACTGATGCTGATATAACAGAGATACACAGCCAACCACTGTGGAAAGATCATTTGCAGGAATTTGTTGCAGTGACCTACAGAGAACATACTGTGCACAGTCACAACGTCCTACAGACATTAGTACAGTGCATTCTGAGGAGGCTACATCAAACATCTGCATGAATCCTGATAATAGATCTACAGCCAATGTTAGAAGACCATTTAAAAAAATACATACAGAGACACAGACAGAGTGTTCTTTTAAAGACAGAGTACCTCTTGGCTGTCTCTCATCTAATTGAACTCTTGAATTTTTTTATTACTATTGGTAAAACATTCTTCCTAACCCTTCAGTGTCTAATGCAGATCATCCTGACCTACTAATATGGAACAAGCTGCTTTCTATAATAACGCTTTTAAATGTTGAGATCTTTTGACACTTTATTAAACTCAAATCACTACAGCAAACTTCTGAAGTGAACTTGAATGATTTTCTTAAACTATTTGTTGCCATGACCAAGATGGCAAACCAGTAAATTTGCTGTTTGGTTGTGAAAGTGATCAATGTACGTTTAGAGGTATACCCTGAATAGATGCTTCAGAATTCTTGCATTTTCATAAGCTGGGGATTTGACATGTTGTAAGTTGTAAGATTTGTTTGTCTCTTCCCAGCCTTACAATCTGACTCACTCCTCTCAGAGTTTTAACATCTCACATAATAGAGATACAAATAAGATAAAATGGCCTATGAGAAATAGATCCTAGAATTGGGCCTAGTGTTTCAAAAACAATAATTGTGTAGAAAAACAAAAACATGGCTATTGAAAAAGATGGAAAAGGTTCACAGCATTTTGAACAGCAAGAAAAATACTCCCATGAGGGACTACTGAGAAATAGGCCCATATAAGGTTGGTAGGAAGAAATAGGGATGAGATGCTCTCCCAGGAATTGTGTTCCTCCCAAAGGGATCTGATTTATTGTCCTTACACAAACAGGAATGACTTGTATCTTAGTAGAATGTTGATTGGAAGGGTTAGAAAGTGAATTGTGGACAGCAGTAAGTGTAAATGGAAGTTTTCAGAAGGGATTTTACAGAGAGATAGTGGGAAGTAGGTTTAAGTAAAAAGGTCAGAGAATGAGTTAACCTATCCTGTGAGATATATATTGCATATGATAGCTGATATCAACAGCGTACTATTTGTTGCAAAAAAGGAAAATGTGATGTGCAAGAAAAAAATGTTGGAGGAACAACATTTACAACAAACAAGAGAAAAATATGATAAAGAAACTAAAAAGAAAAGAGATACAAATGTAGATTATCCCACTATTTAAAGCCTCCTGTTTTGTGATAATCAAAAACATATTCTATTACACCACATTTTATTCAATTTTCTGTTATGACTGTCATTTTCTTGTGAAATACTGGATAGTTTTATCCTTTCAGTTTTCCAAAAAATGTGGAACTTAAAACATCCACGTTTAAAAACACATCTGCAACCTCTTAAGTACAACTATGCTGTTTTAGAAGTCATAAAAAGATTTCCCATAAATTTGTTTTACAGCTAATAGCCTGACTTTAACGACATGCTGTGTTCTGTTATTATTATTTCATATTTATTACTCATTACATAAGCACATAATCAAAAACAAAACAAAAAAACACTACAAGAAGAGTTTCCTTGCCATCAGAGTAAATAACATAGCAAGGTTACTTTGCAAGGCACCATGTTGTCCTGTCATTTGTAAAACGAGAGCAACAAAAACCAAAAGGGGGTAAACAAGCAGAACAGATAGTACCATGCATTCATGGTCAAACCCTTGTGTGGTTGTGGTTTTTTTAAAGGAAAGTTTTGTGTGAGCAGCAAACTGTCCCCTGGTGGCTTCCCTTTAGTCATGGCGAGCAGTAGATAAGCCTAATGACTCCCCCACTTCAAAGCAGACTCATTTGAATATTAAATTATACCTCATCATTAATGAAAATGAGGAATTGCATGGGTAGAGTTTTGTGCGGCAGATGTTAAAGATGACAGCAAATGCAAGGCCACAGACAGAGGGACACAAACACATAACACAGGGGGGGGGGGGGGGGGGGGGGGGGGGGGGGGAGAGAGAGAGAGAGAGAGAGAGAGAGAGAGAGAGAGAGAGAGAGAGAGAGAGAGAGAGAGAGAGAGAGAGAGAGAGAGAGAGAGAGAGAGAGAGAGGGTAGGAAAAACATAAACACGATAAACACTAATTAGCTACTCTAATTGAAGTGCACTCTTAAAGTAATTACTAGGCAGAGGAAGCAGTATTTACATTCATAAATAATCCTGACAGCGTGGGGAGCCACTGCAGGAGGAGAGTCCCTCTTCTTTCCTTTGGGTCCAGGAGAAGGTGGGTATACTACTCTATAAATTTGTCACTTATAAACAATATCAGTAAGAGTTTATGGTAAATAGCTTTGCACAAGAGTTGATTATTATGCACTCAATGACACATAAACACAAAAAAACTTTACTTTACAAGTAGTTATTGGAATATGAATCAATATTGTCTCAAAAGCATCCTCTGAGAAAATCATATATCCTCACTGAGCACTCTTAATCTCAGTAAGAGCAACCTCATCCTTGCACGGCCCTGGCCCAAAGACCTGCAAGGCATCATAGGCCGCTTCTCACTGCAGTTTTTTCAGTCGTGTCTTATTACTTTTTAATAAAATAAAGCTCTGTGACCACGGTTCAGTGGCCCAACAGGCAGGGAGGACTTGTTACATTACACGGTGTAATCATAATATCCAAGCCCCAAAGAAAGGAAGTTTTTATATCACTGTTTTGTTCACTTCAGAGAAACAATAAGGATAGGACTTTGCATGCACATCCAAACCAAGGAGGGCATGTGTGAGCTGAAATTGTAGAAATAAACAAATAAACAGCTCATACATTACAGGGCTCCAAAGTCCATTTATTATTTATTGCACCAAGGTGACGTTTCGAGCACCACTGCACTTCATCAGGCTCCAAGTCATCAGACTCCAAGTCAGATGAAGTGCAGTGGTGCTCGAAACGTCACCTTGGTGCATTAAATAATAAGTGGACATTGGAGCCCTGCAATGTACAAGCTGTTGATTTGTTTATTTCTAAACAGTCTTTAACAGCATAAATATGAAGATTACATAGTGTTACATTTAGCAAACACTCTCTGTATTTTCTGCAGAAAATGTGGAGAAGACAGAGGTAAACATTTCTGTCTAACATGAGCCCTGTTTCCACTGCAGGAACTTTGAGGTAATTTTATGGGGCTGGGGTCATTGGTGCCTGTCGCCATAGCAGGAACTTCCTCGCGTCACCTTGGTGACATCATGATCAGAGTCCAGTGGGTCCTATCCGGGTCCTACTCTACTATGGAGACACAACGGACTATAAAGGACCAAGTGAAAGGACGTTCCTGTAAAGGTACCACCTCCTAAATGTTACCAGGAACTTCCTTAGTGGAAACGGGGCTATGTACAACTGCACAATGATGCCTTCCTCCTCCCACCACAAACATACACACAACAAAACTCACTAAACAGTTTTTTTTTGTTTTTGTGAGGGAACTTAAATCAACTAAATTTTGGTATTTTAATATAAAAACGTGTGTACAAATCATGTCTTATAAATTCCTCTGAAACCTGGAGGAGCACAATTAGAATACTCCTTACTGGATACTCCTCAGAGGAAATCAGTAGCAGTGAATTATTCAAAGCATGGAAACTTTTTTGCCATTTCTCAGTATTGACTGCATGTAAACTGGCACTTGACTAAGTAATGTGATCATCATTATTTCTTCAAACTCTTTGGATGGTTGTCAAGTTGAAAAAAAACTGCGTATTTTCAATTTAGCTGATTAAACAAACTCTGGCTCCCCGCCTCTCACATTTAATTTGTGTTTGCCCTCTCCCTCATATGTACAGTATGACCAAATTAAATAGTCTAATTTGTATTGTTCTCATAGCTCTGGCAAACAGCATCACAATGTCTCCTCAGTAAGGTTGCCCCATGGAAAATAGCCTCCTATCAAGTTGCCACTTATCAGCCAGCAAAAACTGCAGGGGGCATAAAGATGTTTTTAATTCTAAAAAATGTATGCATCTGCTACCACACACAGAGGACACCATGAAAAGCCAAACATATTACACACATATCCCTGTTGGTTGGGTGGAGAAAGATATGCCCATCGGCGCACAAGCAGATTGTAGGTAGTACTTTTCAATCAATCAATCAATCAATCAATCAATCTTTATTTGTATAGCGCCAAATCACCTTGAGTTATCTCAAGGCACTTTTCATTAGTTATTGCACATTTTTGACAACAATGGAAATGTATGCACACACACACACACACACACACACACACACACACACACACACACACGGACAATAACAAAAATGATTTTTCATCAAAATATGTATTTCATAATTGGAAATGCAGGACAGGTGTCGCCCCAACGTCTTTAATGGACCACGCAACTCTAGAGAATTGTAAATATAACACATGATTTGATAAAGTCGGAGAATATCCATCATAACACATCTTATTAGTCTCACAAAGATGAAGCTCTATTGTAGGAATTACACGGTATTCACGGGTCTAAGTTAATATTAAGTGTACTGCAAGTTTTCAAATTGTTTCTAATTAGGCTCCTCCAGAGAAAACTACACAAACAAAAGGAAGCAATGCAAAAGGAATCAAGTGCAAAGGATGTTTAAGCACTGTAAGGATGAATTGAGATAACGAGTGCTGTATTAAGGGATTCTGCAGATGTCAGAGGAAGAAGCTAATCTGGCTCAGAAATGACTTGAAATCTCATGCAAGATTAACAGAGAGCTACACTTTGGTGGAGGACCAATGAAGATGCAATAAAGAGAGTGAACATGCAGTCAAGGTAACACTGACAGGCTGCTGCGACCTGTGTACATTTTATTTATAAACTGAGGCTTAGGTAAGCACAAGGGAAAGAGGGAGCTATTGTACTGCTAACAGTGATTTGGGTGCTGGTACTAAAACTTTTCTGAAGCATGAAATTAATTTTCTAATCTATTTGAAATATTCTCCTGTGGATATCTGTGAACATGCACTCTGTGTGCTGGCATTTGTTGCTTTAGCACATTTAAGAGACTCACAGGTTTTAGGTTGATTAAAAGGTTCCTTTTGTATTTCTTTGCGAGCCATTGGTTTAACTTCATTTCAACATGGCACTAAAATCAACAGTTGACTCTTGATAGATACAGAGCCCTTACTCTTACTCTTCCCACTGCTTTATGAACAATATTCTGCTTTTTGATTTGGCAGCAAATGTTGCTTCTGAGAATTGTGTTTGACGTCAGGGTGACATGGATTGTTTGTGCCTTCTGAAATGTCACAAATTACTGTAAATAAAAATAAATATGGTTTATGATGTGACAACAGTATGGTTAAGGTCTGATTAGGTTTAGGCGCACATTTTGATAAGACCCAACCTTGATCCAAGATTCAATATTGTCGTGTGTACATGACTGGGAGAAGGCTATTTGAAAATACTTGTTTTTTTTATATTTTTTAAATTTGTCTTTCAAAATAACTGTACACTGCTCAATAGAAACAGAGGCCAGATTAAACAATAATGTAAACACACTATGTTCTGTGTCTAATGAGGCAAGTTTCTAGATCCCAACATCTGACAACTTAAACATAACAGAGGAGGAAATCATATAGGCTCCAACCTTCAGCGGCTTTTTCTTTTTTAAACCTACAGTAATGCAGTTTGGTGCTTTAATCAGAGAGAACGTGACAAACAAAACATGAATGCTTCATGCAGATGAGAAAAGAAAAGGCTGTTTTTAATCAGATCACTTGTCTGATGAGACCGCACACCCGAGTGACTGTATTTATTTACAAATAAATATTCTTTTTTTTAACGTTATTGTCATAGTTCTGACCCGTATTCATCACTTATGATTACATTTTATTCAACAGCCTCATTTATGCAGCAGACATGTTTAGAATTCATTGCAGTGAAGAGTAGCAGCAGTACAAAATGTCATTACTAACATGCCGGTGTTTGGCAGGCATTATGTTTATCATGTTTACCATTTTAGTGTACTTTCTTTTTAGTGCCAAATTCCCTCTTTTTGTTACAATTCTTCCACTGCAGCTGAGCAGTAAAACACTGTCCATTAACAACCGCCAAAGTTATGCATTTTATTTGACCAACTCAGATGACTGAAGCATCACATTATCCTTAGATAAACCTTTAAATATGTTTTTCTTAAAACAAGGGCTGTGAATTTTGTCCCCCATCACTTAAGTGTATTTGGAGAGAATATTTTAGCGGTCAGTATGAACAGGAGGAATGAGTACAGCGGACTAACCCTGTTTCAATGCCTGACTATTTTTTTAAGACACTTGAAATATTGAGAACCTATCCTTTCGCAGCATGCTAACATTACACTGATACTTTGCTTTTAGCTCCAAATACGCTGGGCCTCGCACTTCCCATTATGCAATTTAATAGCATATTTTACACCCCACTTTCTGTTAAAACATGTGCAGTCTTCAAACCAAAACCAAGATGCTCTTAAAACACCTACTTGTGTAATTTTCTCAGACTTGGCAAAGCTGATAATGTTTTAAAGGCTGAGTAGTCCTCCCATTGACTTATAAATTTAATTTAGTGTGTAAAATCAATGGCACGGCCTTAGTATGGTAAGACAAAAACAAAGAAAAACCTACTCACACTGAGTGAATATGAAACCCCCCAAAACAATGACAACAGTCCAGTGGGAAATAAAATAATAAATCAAAGTAGCACATATAACTCTTTTTGAGTGTAATCACAACTGAACTGAGTATTGGTATTTCACCACTATGTGAATCAACAGAGTGAATGTATTGAAATGCATGTGCTAAACAACAACAACAACAAGAAAGTCATTCAGAAGCCTAGACATCACCCACAGGCAGATCTGTGGGAGAGAAACAGCCAGGAGCCTCAGTGTCTGTACTTCAGTACCAAGTATACAAACACACAGTATGGTTTGTGGGGTGGATCGTAAGATTATGACAACTGATGGCATATTGTGTATATATCAAAGTGTTAGTGATATAAACTGTGTAGCCAGTATACCTCAATGCAATATGCAGGGTATTCTTTTATACTGTATCCTTATTGAACTCTTGATTGATTTTTTGACTTACTTTCATATGTTGATAACTTAGGTCATGGTTCTGTGCCTTTATAGTGAAAAATAATGAATAAAAGGTCACACAATAGCTGAAAATCATTGATGAACAGAAAAAGTGGCAAAAACAGACATTTGCTCTACACGTAAATGTGTAAAATAGTCAATAATCTCAAAGTATCTATGTTTTGCATGTAATAAGAAACTGTTAAGTCGTGGCAATATTTGATCACATTTGCCATTATGTAGAGAAAACAATGAGAGGTAACAATCTTTCATGTGCAAGGCAGGTGGGCTTTCCATCAACACATTTGCAGTTATAGTAGAAAAACTGGTTATTTGCTGTATAAAGACTATGGGCCTGATTTACTAAAGGTCTGCGTGGGTAAAAACGTGAGCAAACATGACATCACGGACGGGGGTGCAATGACTTTTTTGATTTTTTCCACCTGTGTTAATATTTTTGGTTTTACGAAACGCACAATCTATTGGACTGTGCACGCAATTTAGTACCCACTATTTGGGATTTTATTAAATCAGGCCCTAAGAGTGAGAGAATAGTTAATTGCAAGATAAAACAAAATTGGACATTTAAAAATGCAATATTTATAGAGGCAATCACAATCATTGAATGAGACACTATTTTTTTTTAAAACACCCTGCAGATCAGACAATTCAGTCTATTATAACCTAAAATACAGAATTCTTTTTCACTCCCTGGGGTACACATCTCAAAATGTGCAGGAAATATTACATCTGAAAATGTCAGATCAAAAATGTGGAAAACTATATAAAAGAAAAAAAACTATTGCAGATTGATATGTGTGCTGTTTGTTATAATCACAGATCTCTTGTCACTGAAAAGATTTATTTATCAATGCAAATAACTCAAGTTCAGTCCTGACATACACCAGTGGTGTATGCATTTAACTGAACTGTTCCCTCTGCACACACTTAGCTGGAAAATACAGCTTAATCTTCTCCAAGGCTGTAATGTATCCCACTGGTCACCATAGCCCCCATGCAGGGCATGTGATTGAACTCTCCTGGGTGCATGTGAGGTGCAAGAGGCATGGAGCGCCAAGGTTCAGAAGCCACCCTGTGGCCTCCAGACAAGCAGGGCATAGGCTAATGAAAACATCAAACAACTCCCAGCGGAGCAAAGATGAATAGAAAGCTGCTAGGACGATGGCAGCCCCCTCAGGACCAGGTCTAAAAAATGATCCACACAAACAATAATCTGGTATTCAAGTAAGCACAAACAACACATTTTTTGAGGACATCACAATATAGTACATCACAATTCATCTTCTTTATGCTCTCACACAAAATAGAGATTAGATAGATAGACATTAAAAAATAAAAAAGCACAATTTGCAGCAATGTCTAGTTTCAGAGGAAGAGAGTGAGAATGAATATGCTGTCATTAATCAAAAGCATTTTCATTCCCTTAATGTCCAAATCATGTGTGATATGGACATGATATCGACAAATGTAGTGGCTTGGTGGCCTGGGTCAAACCATGACTCATTCATATTGAGAAACAATGTTGGCTGCAGACTTAAAGCTGCAGTGATGGTTGGCTTCTAGGTATGAATGAGGATGAATGTATAAAACTACTAAATCAATTGCAATTTTCCTCTAAAAAGATTGAAGCATAAAAACATTAAATCACAACTGCACCTCGTTAATAACAAACACTGAGAAAGAGCCTTTAGAAAATGTTACCTTTAAGACAATTGCTGGGTACTTTACAATTTGCAGTTTCTAACAAAGAAGACTATGGGCCTGATTTACTAATCAGTCTGCATGTGCAAACTTGACATCACCCGCAAAAAATGTGCAAGCTGATCTACTAACGCAGCGCACTGAGGTTTGCGTCTTTCAACTGTGCAAGATAATACGTGCTGTCCATTTAGTACGTTTGCCTTAATGAATATGCAATGTGGGCCGTTTCAACCCAAGTGTGCAAAATACAGGAAGGAGAAAATGCAAATATGTTATTTAGCGCACGCATTGTGATTTACCAAACGAAACACGCAATCTATTGCACTGTGCACGCAATTTAGTACATACTATTTGGGATCTTAGTAAATCAGGCCCTTAGAGTTTCTTTTCTGGAGTGTTCGACTCTCAGGGAAACCCCTTTGGCTGTCTTACATAATAAAGGAGGAAGTCATCCTGTTAGGAGTCCCGCAGAACTTCCAACTTGCATTAGGAAGGATACACAGTGCCAGTCAGTTGGTGCCAATCCAGGTAGAGAGCAAGGCTAGCAGGTTTAGCGACAACAGGTCAGAAAATAACAAGTAAAGCTCCAAAAGGAATATCAGTAGCAATGTGTGTTCTTAAGCATAAGCCACAAGTTCACATGCAGTTGGTCTGTTTTTTTTTTATCCATAAGTTATGATTAACAGTGGTGTGGTGGCGTGAATGGAGCCATGCTAGCTAACTAGCTAAGTGGCTCATGTCTGCTGACCAGCAGCCAAGTCAAACACAGACAGGTGTTACTGTTTTAGTGGACTGTTTCTCTTCACACTTTTACTTCCTGTCTTAAGTATGCAGTCTGTGGCACAGCCTGAAGCTTTTGATTGGCTGCTTTCTGTTCAGAAGAACACAGAGTTTGAATAGAACTACAACACTTTATGTACATATTTATATGTACAGATTAGATATATTAATAAATAGACATACAGATAGCCAAGGCTGGATTAAGAATTCAGAGGCCCTTGGGCCAGACTCTTAGAGGCCCTCACACGCACGCGCACACGCACACGCACACACACACACACACACACACACACACACTTGTATGTGCACCAACACAACAGACAACTAGTTTACTAGTGTGGATGTAGTAGTTGTTGGAAACTCCTGTACTTGCACAGGATTGACACTGACTGATAAATTCAACACAAGACTCTCAGCACATGCAGTGTATGTGTGTATTATCAAAACAGTCTACACTCAGATATGCAGAAACACTTTAAAGAATAGCAAACAACCTGTTTTTACAATCTCCACAATATCAAACATCCCAACAACAAATGTTTTCCTAGTCATAAAAAAACAATGCACATTAACAACACTTGGGAGGCAAGAATACACACACACATTAGAGTAGCTCCCTTATGCAATGACCGTTCTCCTGACCTTTCTCCTAGCAAACAAGTTCAGACTCTACTGCCAGTAATGATAGGGACTTCAGGCGTTTTTGTTTCATGCTTGTTCTCAGCTCATTTTTGATCCTCCCCAAATGAGAAAATGAGCGCTCCCCCTCACAGTTTGTCACCGGCAACGAAAGGAACATCCTCAAAGCCACATAAACATTAGGGAAGACTAACTGCAGGCCAAACTTCAATATGGTTTTCAGCATGTTTGAGGGTGACTTGTCTGTTTCAGCCAACATGAAGGATCGGAACTGCAGACTTAAAACAAGCTGTTCCGTCTACGGGACGGGACGGGTCGGTGGTTGGGAGGTAGCCACAAGTCCTTCTGAATGTTTTAAACACCAACCCTTAAACATATATATTGTTGTATACATTGTTAGAAAGCTTAGATTGCCCTGATTCATTCAAGACCACTCACGAATTATATGGTTGCTCACAGCCGTAATAGTATTAGCGATTAGCTCGGCTAGCCACTCAGCTAAAGTGAAAACAGCTATAATCTCTACATACCTTCAAAGTCTTCCCTTTATCCACACCGATCATCTTATGACACAGGACTTTCTGTACAGCTCGCCAAGTATCCATTCTTGTGAAATATGAAATCCGTTTCCATAAAATCGAAATACTTTCCTCAATATGTCCATGTATTTAGTCCAACACGTAACGTAACACACACGGAACAAATCATATACGGTCCCTTTTACGTCATTTCCTGACCTACAAGTGCATCTGTGGGACACGTGACTGTTTTGTTTACGTCCGTGGGCTCCATGCATTAAGTGCGTCTTCTTTGGTTTTATTGCCGGAGTTACTGCATAGTACCGCCACCTACTGCACCCGAATTGTAACGACAAGCTACATTCACAGACAGAGTCCCATTATAATGCTTTTATAAAAGCCGAAAAATCTATTCGTGCCGAAAAATCTATTCGTGGCGGACGTAATTCTTTCGTGGCGGGCCGCCACGAATAAATGAATGTGTGAGAAACACTGGCAGCTGAGAAGCATGCACTTGAGAGAAAGACAGAGACAGTGGTGGAGCGAAGAGAGGGAAAGCTTTCTCTGAACAGAAAGTGTCCTTTCAGTCAACTTTCAGTTTCAGCTCAGCTCAAGAAAAGTTTTTTCACATTTCACATTTTTCAAAGAGTAGACGACAAAAATAGAGCTTTTAATCAAGAATGGACAGACTCTTCGGCTACTTCTCGCAGGCAGTTCAAAACTAGTGTGTCTCATATAAGCACAAATCATTGATCCAGACTGAAGCTACAGAAATGTTTTTAAGAGCCCAATGTGATCGATCCACTTTTTTAGGATGGACATTCTTTTAAAATCCCTGTTATATATTTATTTTTAAATGCAGCCCTCACTATACTTGAAATGAGAAAAGAACATACAGATGCAGAGGGTGAGAGGTGTTGTCCATGATGGAGGACAGTTTAGCCAAAACCCTCCTCTCTCCCACCACCTCTATGGGATCCAGGGGGCAGCCACAGACTGAGCTGGCTCTTTTAATCAGTCTGTTGAGTCTGTTATTGTCTCGCTCAGAACATCCCCTTACCCAACACACCACTGCATATGAGACCACAGAAGCCACCACAGAGTTGAAGAAGGTTCTCAGTAATGGCCTGCACACACCAAACGATGCAAGCCTCCTCAGCAGGTTCTGCTCACACCAGTTGACAAAGTCCATGACCTTCCTGTACTCAGAGTCGTTCCCCTCTGACACACATCCCACTATGGCAGTGTCATCAGAGAACTTCTGGAGATTAAATAGTTTGGAGTCCTCTCCAGACCTCCCTTGAATTGTTCTGCAGTTGGTCCTCTATTTTTCTCCTGTAGTTGGCCTTGCACTCTCTGATCTTTCTTTTAAGATCTGTCTGTACCCTCTTCAGTTCCTCTCTGTCATCAAATTTAAAAACCCTTCTTTTCTCAAGCAGCAAGGCTCTCAGCTCAGGAGTCACCCAGTGCTTGTTATTTGAGAAACATCTCACTCTCCTGGTGGGCACGGTGGTATCTACACAGAAATGTATGTATTCTGTGATACAGTCCGTTAAATTGTCTATGTCCTGTCCGTGTGGCTCACAGAGCACCTCCCAGTCAGTGGTGGAGAAACAGTCCTTCAGTGCGTTACTGACCTCCTCAGACCACTGTTTCACACACCTTTTTGTGTGTGTGTGGGGGGGGGGCTGTCTCTTCACCATAGGTGTGTAGGTAGGGAGCAGTAGTAGTCCACGTACTGATGGAAGTTAGAGAGAGTGGCAGACAGGGAAGCATGATGCTAACCGCTAGCAGCTCAATTTCCCTAGTACACTGTTGCTCCTTAACATAGAAGTGGTCAGAGTTACACCACTTGTCATTCACAATCATCACAATTCCCCCGCCCTTCTTCTTACCACTCACTCTCATGTCCCTGTCCTCTCTGACAAGATGAAATCCGTCCAGCTGCACCAGTGAGTCCGGGGTGAGCTCGTTTGAATAGGTGCTGCATTATTAGTAATATGGTAAATGGTAAATGGACTGTACTTATATAGTGGCTCTTTCTAGTCGCTCATCAGGGGGAACCTAACTATCCATACAACGTTGGTGCAGCGACGGGAGGAATTTGCCCAAGGACACATCGACATGTGGACTGGAGGAGCTGGGGATCGAACCGCTAATCTTCCAATTGGTGCCCCAATAATAATAATATAATTATTATTTTAATTGTGGTAAAAACTTGGACGATTTTGTAATGAATGTTGAAAACTGTGACATTTTAGTGTTTTAACCACTTAATACACGCCCCTGTTTTTTATGCTGTTAGCCTAAACGACATGCCCAAGTTGTGAGCAGCACAGATCCCACATAGTTTGAGACTCAGAGATGTGTCTGGTATCATTGGAAAGGAAACACTCTCAGGATTCTTGTAAAAGTGTCTGTGTGATTCTGTGACTTACTGACAAAGAGTGGCAGAGGTTACAATGATGGGGTTGTTTACTCGCCCATAGGTTTGCCTTTACAATGACATGTGTACAGACATTCAGGGACCTCTCAGCAGGATATAGACACAATGAGGCCACAGCCACACCTCTTGGCTTCATGCAGTCCAAATTTGGAGTCAAAAGACCAAAAGATGAATTTTTCAGAATTATTTTTCAACAGGTATGTCCATGCGTTTTTCTCAGGTCCTTTTTGGAGACTCCAAATGGACACTTGGTTACCAAAGCTGTATAACCGCATTCAAACACCTATAACTTCACAACCCCTTTGCCTACAATCAAAATCTTGGTCTCTAATGAAAGCTGACGCCATATTATTATTATTATTATTATTATTATTATTATTATTATTATTATTACATATAACCATATTTTTTTGTTTGGCCATATCTATCTATCTATCTATCTGTTTATTTTGGTATATGTCATATGTTAAGTCGAAGAAGAACCAACCGTGTACCAAAATGCCGAGTGCGTAATGATATATGGTTCAACTCTTTTACGCACAGGGCGCACGCCGGTTACGCTTGGAGTTTGTTTATGGACAGCCAAACTTAATAGCTTAGTGTCATCAGCCTTAGAAGGACTTCGGTGTCATACACCGTTGGAAACCTCTGACTATTGGCTAAAGGGTTATCAAGGGTTATTCATTTCACCGAATATTTCCATAGGCTAGAACAGCAGTCAATCAAAGCCATGTCGTCATTGTTGTCGGTCACATGTCCTCATTGGCTTTGGAGACATGTACTGCCTAATCCTAAACACCGATTGGCTTGTGTGTGGTGTCGTCAGAAGCAGAAGAGGCTCACGGTCGTAAACATCTAGTCACGTGTACTCTGAGATGCACGTGCAGGTCAGGAAATGACGTAAACGGACAGTATATGGTTTGTTATTTGTGTTATTGTTACGTGTTGGACTAAATTCATGGACATATTGAGGAAAGTATTCCGGTTTTATGGAAACGGATTTCATATTTCACAAGAATGGATACTTGGCGAGCTGTACAGAAAGTCCTGAGTCATAAGATGAACGTTGTGGATAAAGGGAAGACTTTGAAGGTATGTAGGCATTATAGCTTTTCTTACTTAGCTCAGGGGCTAGCCGAGCTAATCGCTAATACTATTACGGCTGTGAGCAACCATATAAGTCGTGAGTGGTCTTGAATGAATCAGAACAATCTAAGCTTTCCAACGATGTACGGCATGAGTATATATGTTTAAGGGTTGGTGTTTAAAACATCCAGAAGAACTTGTGGCTACCTCCTAACATCCGTCCCGTTCCGTAGACGGAACAGCGTGCGTTAAGTGGTTAAAGATGTTTTTCAGGCCCTTTAATAAGAATACATTTTAACATGTTGGACATTTTAACATGTAGGAAAAGCATAGCTGTAAATAATAAAATTAATTCTGGGTGAATTACAGCTTCACTTTCAGAGTCCTGGTATTTTGCATGCTAGCTCACAGTCACACTTTCACAACTCATTGTGACAACTGAACGGAACAGAGCCATTGTCAATGGCATTACAATGATCTTTAATTGGGCTTTGGTTACATGACTTGAACTTACAATACAGTTGAAGGTACAGCTACATTTTGATGAATGGTTTCTATTGTACATAATTGGTCATTGTTAGTAGTCTCCAAAACAGTTGGAGATGATTGCATAATCACTTTAAAAGGAGGCTGTTGTTTTGTTCTGATGAAGGCTTGTTTGGTGAAATACAGCAGCAAGAGATCAAAACAGAAAGAAAAAAATTAAAAATGGTTGAGAGAGATTTGTTATTACTGTGAAGAATATATATAATCTATGTTATTCACTTACTTGTCATCCCACACTGTTTCAGACTCAGATGTTCCACAAGGTCATTCAGCAATATTGTTATGAAACCGTTTCTGTAGAAGCAGAGAAGCAGTCATCATTGATGTTCACAAGGTGCCGACATTATTAAAGCATGGATTACCACTTTCACCTTGTGGCTGCACCTTGGGGACAATTTCTTACTGCCCCATGTGGTTATTAGTCACTCTAGATTGTATCATTTAATTCACCTAAGTGGAAGTCAATCTGGAAAGCTTGTTTCAGACCCCTCAGCTGTGGAGGAGAAGGGAGTTATGTGAGCACAAAAATCCCTCTGTAAAACATAAATCAACCTTGCAACACTCCTGCAAGATACCTTGCTTTTTCTTAATTATTCCCATTAGCATCTGAAGCATCTGAAGCATGTATCACTGTCCATGGAATCGACTTAGCAGATTGACCAGGATGTGAGGAGTGACTTCTAACAGCATGTGGATAGTGTTGGCAACTCCATGCAAGATGAGCAAACAAATGGGATGATACTCATCCATGTCTTCTTCTACTAACAAGGACCGGAGCCTTAATGGTAATCTGTAATTCTTGAAATGAAGAGGAGTTTAAAAAAACAAAAAAATAAAAAAATAAAGCATAAAAGTCTAATCAATAAGCTTGATGACATTTACCCTGCCTGTCAATAATAAGTGCAAGTTAATACAGGCAAACCAGATGCTACTGATAGTCAGAGATAGTATTTGTTTTATGGCTTGAGAGGACAAGGAGTGCATGACATCTCTTTCCCCCTTTGCTGATCAACGATCCTTACTCATGTGGAGCATGGCAATCAATAGGAACACAGAAGCTTCCATTTCCAGCAGTGCAAACTTACTGCAAGATTTATTTGGTTAATTAGCTGGAAGGAAAAAAAAAGATGCAATCACCCTGTCCTCATCTTCTTTCTTCTCTTCACATTCTCTATCCATTACATCAAAGACTTAATAAGTGCTTACAAGCTTTCTTTGCAGAGAATACAAGCAAACACTGGATAGTGGATACGGGTGATAAGAGATGGGGGAAAAACACCAGTCTTTATCCTTAATAACAGTCAAAAGACGCCGTTTTAGTTGTTTATTTAATTGAAAGATAATCGACAAAATCAAGTGGTAATAGCATTAGTAACTTCATTGTGCTGTAATGAAGCAGTTGTTTGGCTTGTAAATAGAAATGATGAGAACAATTTTCGTGACTGGATACAAAACCAGTAAACTGAATAGCCCAAAATATCTGGTTATTTAAAATCTGCTTTTTCTTGTATGTAGCATTCCTGTAACAAAGGCCTCCCCCTGGTTCGCTGACAGAAACTTTTTAATGTGAAGCAGCTGTAGGAAGCTGATTGGTCTCTATAAGCACTAACTTTAACACTTCGACTGACAGGGATCAGTCTTTAAACTAATCTCCAAACCACAGCCACTGGGTTACAAACCTATTCAGAGCTAAACACAGACATGCTTGTACAAAAAGAGTTTTCTCTATGGTCACACAGACTAAGGTGTTGAACAGCCTCCAAACTGTGTTGCTATCGCATTAGAGTATAAAGTCATATAATATTATTTACATACAGTCTTTTACCTATACCTGGAATGTTTCACAGTGGAAACCTGTTCATGGATTCATGGGACTCAGCCAGGTAAAAACAGACCAACCTCAGTCATGCAGCTAACTTAGCTACAGTAGCTAAAATTTCTACTGGCTCAGAGAGGACTTTTCATGGCCACCGTAGGTTCTCTAACACACTCATGCACAAAATTGACAAAACATCATGGACTGTATTAGAAAAACATATTTTAATTTAACAAAGATATTTATTTTAAGTAAACTGAAAATAAAAAAATAGTGTTTGGCAGGAGATGTAGAGTATTTTTGCTTGAAACTGTTGCCTGCTGCATCTCAGAATGATACTAATGAGAGCAGTGATGTTGAACCAAAATAACTAAATTGAAAACAAAATAATGAACTGCACATTAAAAAGGTCTAAAGCTGGGGGAAACTGCAGAATCGGATAGTAATTCGTCTGAAATTGTCACCAAAAGCACATTATTCATCAGAGCTTTTGGAAGATAAAATAAATCTTAAAATAGAAAGATGTGTACTGGGTACTCCAGGTTATTAAGTGTGTCACTTCCATAATGTTAGGGCACATGTGAGAAACATATTAAAAAAATAATGCTCAAAATCTCAGCAGCAAATATTATACTACTAGTATGATAATACATGGTCGTAGTACTAAATGTATGTAAAATACATATGTAAAACTGTGGAGTGCCCCTTTAAAGGTTTTCAGAATCAGTCTCATTAGTGACACTGGTGGCTGTTGAGTAAGATGCAGTCAACATCCTGTTGCTTACACGTAACAGGACTATTTGCAGGTCTTTTTCCTCACTTACAGTTCTCATAATAAATATATCTCTAAAGTGTTTCAGCAAAGCAGTGTAGCATTCACTCCAAGTCAGTCAGCGGGGGTTTGGGTTGATTTGTAAGTCAAGGCAGTTTAGGTGGGAAGGCTTGTTGCTCTCACCCTACAAGCTACAGTACAGTGATTTAAGGTTGTTTTTTTAAACCCACATTAGCTGCAAATGTCTACTTGTCCAACATACCAGGCATGTTTTTGATCAGTCTGACTGCAGTGGCACATATTTCTATGTCATGACAGGCCTCTCTGGAGGAGTGTTTGCATCTCTTCCAGCACCAAGGTGACTTCGGCAGTGCACTGCTATCCTGAATGCAACCCTGTGATGAGATAAGAGTGAGGGCATATACTTACTGCCCCAGAGATACAAGTGAAAGAGGAACAAGCTTAGTAAACTCCACACAGGTTGTATTTAATGCCTGTGTGAGAATTTACTGTGGTATCAGTCTATAGGTTTGAGACGGTTTCTTAAAAAACAGCAGTATGATGTTATGTCAGTAAAAATATTTGCTTCAGTTGGAAAACCACTAAATGTTGAGTTTTTTAGACTGGCTGAGTTAGTAGTTTTGATACCTCACATCACATGAGAGGGAGATAGATGCAAGTCTCTCTATATTTCAATTCAAAGGTCATAACAGCAGAAAAGTGCACACAAGAGGAGCTTTGTTGTATAATTGTGTTCAGATACATCAACTGTTTGACTCGTTTGAAAAGTGCCACACTGTAAATCCACTATTTTCATATTTTGTACTGTATATGGAACTGAGATTGGGCACTTCTACAGAGGTTTGCTGTGATACTGAACACACAAAGACTTTATATTAAAGATGATTTATTGCTCAATAATTTTGGTATATACAGTACCAGTCACACTTTCTCATTGATGTGAATGGGAAAGTGTGTCCAAACGTTTGACTGGAACTGTATAAAGAGGAAATAACTTCAATCCACAGTGGATGGTGGCAATTTTGACAAAACAAAACCAAGTTTAATCTGTGATCAATAAATCAGGGGTGAAGGGAAGATTGTTGTCTCATCCTCTCTAATCCCCCCCCCCCCCATTAAATTTACAACAAGAATCAAAAGGGCCAAAAGCAGGAGTATCTTCTGCCCTGCTCTTATAATAGCATGGTGATGCTTGGAAAGCAGAGTTTGAATTATGTAAGGACTGAAGGGAGTTTTGTACACAGACCCCCTGATACCAGTGAAATCAAAGCTGAGGGAACACTGCCCACTCTCATCTTTGTCATACTGAGGGCAGCATTCCTCACTGTAAAGGTTGATTTTGTGGCTGCCATGGCTGGATGTAATTTTCAACTTCACAGGGGGAGATGATTGGTACATGTTAGCCTCTGCCAGACGGCTAGAATATTGTTCAAAATTACCCGCAGTACAGAACAACTTTGTCAGAGGGTAAGGTGCAGTATGGGTGCAGTCAATAAGCCATCTGTCTATTGGACCAAACCGAGAAAGAACATTTATTATAATGAAACATTTTGTTCTTGCTGGTTAGCTGGCATTGTCACTGAAACTTTTGTCTCACACTGTATAGTGAAATCACCATAGGATTATGCTCAAAACACTATTATTTTTTATGTGTTCTTTTGTGTTGCTGTAATGAGTACTTTGTATTACAGTGCACTCTAATAGCTCTGTTTACATGTGTAAAACTTCTTAATATAACTCTAATGCTATGACTTGCCTTGAAACATGGATGCATTCCAAAAGAGTAATGCGAGGTGTTGCCTTTCATAGCAGCAGGCAGGCAGGCAAACTGTCAATCACAACTGTCAATCAATACTACATGGTAGACATCAAAGCCTACTACAAGTCTTCAAATCTTATTAATGAAGCAATAATTTCCAAAATCACCACAAGCACACTTATTAAAGGGCCTGAATTTAGCACTTGAGACCATGATGACATGAATGAAAAAATCTTAATTAGAGGCAGGGATTTTTTTGGAGATCACATCTAGCTGCTGTCTGTGGCATTACACTTTATGGTACTTCCACATTGACTCCAGCCTCAAGTCGTAGTAGTTTCCCCTTGATTTGGGGTGCATTTTTTTGAATTTTTGTGCTTTCATATATTATATGTTTTGTCCTCAGGAGCCACTGTAGGCCCTGAGATAATTCATCACACATGTTTGTCTTACAGAAAAAATTCAAATAAGACACAAGTTACTACAAGATAGACACACGCAATGCACTAATAATGCAGGTTTCATCAATCCTAAACTGATAAGAAAAACTAAAGGTGGTTTAGTCACCTTGGTTTTGCAAACCAAAAAACTCAATCTTAAACACATACAGACACACCACATAATGAAAGAATTTGTGCTTCAGGAAAATACATGAAAGTGTGTTGACAAGCCTTTTGAGTTATTAGCTGATTTTATGTAGTCAGGTCACTATGTCAAAAAAAAAGCAAGTTATCTATGTTTATCTCCTCCCAGTGAACAAATAAACTCTATGAAAGCAAACTTTCCAGCCCCTTGATGTCTACATTCTGTTTATGTAATGTGGTGGGTGAATAATTTCTACAGTCATCAACCTCTCATTTAAACACACAAACGCACACAGTTGACACACACAGTTGCACAGCTGCAAAGCCTCTGCAAATCAACAAGCTGAATATTTGTATATTAGTTGTGTTGTTGCTCATAGTGGATTCAGTTTGATATGCACAGGTGGTGTTACAAAATGAGTAAGAATTCAACATCAGTCCTTGCTTTGTTTCACTGGCTTTATCTATATTAAATATCTATCACCCACACATTTAGGGGAGCAGCGTGCATTTAGAAGACACAAAAGAGACAGCAGCTGGCAAACACATTCTTTTTGAGCAGTGTTTCTCTAATTAATTATATTATAATTACTAATTTTGCATCACCAGTGTGTTAAAGCTACACCAGCAGATGTAGAGCTCTTTCTTCACACAGACACATATATTCACTTTAACTTAAATGCTACAACATGTGTATCCCTGATTTATATAACATAAAAGGGTGTGTTAATATATTATAGATAGTGTTTCAATCCGCCATGCTTTTAGTGATTCTTCTCAGTTTCTCTAGTTAATTATTGATCAGAGCAGTGTTTGAGTGGTGAATAATTAACATGCCAGTGTTGTGGCTGTCAGAATTGCAGTGATGGCAGCAACATGTCAAAGCAATATTGAGAGAAGACTTAAATTATGCAGTTTTGCTGTCACCCTCATTTAGATGTCCTATGACCAGTTTCTGCTATATCAGTAAATCACAGGGGAACAACATAGGATATTCACTGTAACATAACACATGAAACAATATTCAGTTTGGTCATATATTGTCCTGTGATACCTGTGGACAAGTCAGAATAAAAGTCAAATGATTGACTGATACACAAATCATGTCTCAGTCCACATTTTAATGAATTCATAAAAATCCACAGCTTTCTTTCAATGTCCATGAATCCAACCACTACTGCTGAGTTCTACAAAGAAACCAAAGCAAAGTTGAATGTTGCGTGTGCTTTATCTTTTTCCTTTTCTATGTATCTCTTCTACTGAAAGGACTTCAGCTTTCATTACTTTTACTGCCAGAAAAAATACTTTCTTTCAATTATTATCAATATCAAACAACAATAAGCCTGACAACGATTATTTCATTTCGATTCTTCAAAATACATCCCTCCATTGCTGCTCAGCACTAGGATCGTTGCATTGGCAGCGCTGACAGTTTTGAGGAAGCTTCATCATGAAATGGAAATCAGGCAGCTTTGAAAGCCGTCCTCCTCCTGTTTGCTTCAATAACACAATATTTAATAACACAGCAGATTGTAAATACTGTGTATTTTAGAACGTACTAGCCAAAACTCTCCTGAAATTTTCAACCTGGTAATTGGTACTCAACATAATGATTTCTCACAACAAGCTCACTGTAAAAAAAAACAAACAACTAGCCATTATTTTTTTGGTTGAACACAGACATTTGTTATTTATCTCTTAACAATGAAGAAATGGATGGGATAAGTTTGTGAGCCTGTAAACAGGAGGCTAATCTAAACTGTGTACCAACTCTTCTGGCATTGGTTAGTGCATCATGACTAATCGGTGTTGCCTGCACCAAATCAAGTAAACAGACCTACACTGTGCGTGTCAGTTTGCATAAGTTATGTGTTAAAGGGCATTTCTCTGACATTATCTTTTTCCCACTACTTCCTTACACTGTGTGAGTTTGTCTTCCGCAGGGCCTCTGAGTGGGTTGTAGACTGGCAATGTCTGATGTCAGATCAGACTTCTTTTATATATTTTTCTGTTAATAGCTCCATGATTCCCCTCAGCTCACCAACAGTACAAGATCTTTGTCTTTGTACTGTTACTGCAGCACTTTGCATTGTGCTCCCTTCAGGAGAGACATAGCCTGTCAGTCTCCGTTCTTGCATGGCACATATCATTTATTAACAGTGGCAGATTTACCATTCAAAGTTATTTTTTATCACTCATTTTTGAAAAATGGATCCATGATGTCAGACAGAGACAAGGTGGCTTCTCATCTTTAACTAACAATCTTTTACAATCTGAAATGACAACAGTCACTGGCAGATTTGCTCAGCTAGCTAATTCAGCTATTGTTTTAAACATTCTGTCTGACTGACATTTGACATGTTTCCACCTGAATCATTTTAAAATGAGAACTCTGTTAAAGGAGTTGTGGTAGACTTGTCTGAAAACATTTAACACAAAGATGAAATATTTTACAAAACACTGCTGAGTTGAAGATTAAACAAATATTATTGTACAATAAGGAGATATCATACAAAAAGCTAAGAGCATGTCTAAACTATTATAGTCTCTGAACCAACAAACAAATTATCTGTGATTGGTCAAACATGTCAACCTATACGTGTACAGAATTTCAGTTTCAAATCTAAAAAAACCATATAAACCAAGAGACTGTCAGCCAACCTAACGTACTGTAGCATTATAACTTCTTAATGGTTATCTAACTGAACAGTCTGTGTGCAAACTTTGTCAACAAAATACTAATATTTAGTAAAACACCAGCATTTAGTTAAATACCAACATTTAATTAAATGGTCATTTTGATTTGTAGTAACTTAACAATGTCCAGAACATTTAGTTGTGATACTGTTTGACCTACCTTAAGTTCCCCGGTTTCTGTGCATCAATGGAGCGTCAGCATCACCTTGCGTGTGTGTGTGTGTGCGCGTGTGTGAGATGCTGCCAGAAGCAGTGAAAACGTGGACTGGGTTTTCTCTTTATAAACATTAGGAATGGATTTGATAATGAAGCACTTCCACAGCGCTCTAAAAACAGCGCTTGTTGTGCCTAGTTACAGTTGCTATAATATTTAAATATTCGCTAGTCAGGGATGGGGTTTATCAAACTGTCAGTTGCCTGAATGATACTTACTTTGATTTACAGTGTCAGTTGGAATTTATTCCTTTTGTAAATTATGGCTCTAATTTGACTTCACTATTAAATTCCTGAAATGTTTCCTGCAGTTGGATTACAGCCATTTCTATGTTTGAATGTCAGTTTTCTCTTGGGAGGAGCTCATCTGGGTAGAAGTAGTTAAGGCGGAGAGAGGAGCTGTCCACTTTATATACTGCATTCCCCATGGAAATAGAAAGAGAAGTAAACACATGGCTCCCAGCGGTTTGCTGATGCCAGACCTGCTGGTATAGCTGGCTACACAGATGTCTGAGTGGGGGGAGTGGGAATGAGGCAAAGAGACCATCAGCCCAACCATCTAACTCGACACAGTGACATATGGACTGCCTGTCAATTGCAATTATTAATTTGATATTTCCCAGCCCCAGGAGCGTGGCACAACATGCTGCCCAGAGTCAGTATAATCAAATTACCGGTGCCTAAGTAATGGCTGGCCATACACCACTGCTTCCCCTGACTAAAATTTTAATTCTGCCATGCTGTCTCTGTGGATGAAAAATAGGATATGAATCGATAACTGCAGACGGTCCTCCAGAAGAGTGTTTATTGCTGGAATGAATGCACACATTGTTTTGGATCCAGTATTATGCTTTAGGGGTGGATTTTGCAGGTAAATAAAATTTAGGGTAAGAATGAGATACTTGAATGGGTCCACTTAATTCTCTGGTATTGTGATATCCAGGAAAAATGTTGCACCTACAGCATCAGTATTACTTTTTATTTGTTGTTGATTCTCCTCATACTTTTCTACAATATCCTGTAGACCAATGCATTTAATAAGAACAAGAAATTTCATTGTTGCAGCACTTTTCCAAATAGTTACAAGATTTTTTGCAATCTATAAAATATCAATAAGTTGGGAAAAAAAACTGAAGAAAGAATGAACATAAGACTGCAGAAAAATAAGACAAATAGAAAAAGACTGAAAATACACAAGTATAGACCTGTCAGTTCATTCAATGTCAACATTCAGTGCTAACACAGGAAAAAGTGTGAGACCAAGGTGGATAGTAAGGATGAGTAGGATGGAGTAGTAGATGTAACACATTCAGCTTTGATGCAGTAGACAGGAGTTTGCAGGCCTAACCATACAGATATCACAGAAAGCAGCAAATGTAGGTAAACAATGTAAAATAAAACAATGTAAAATAAAAAAATCATTTAATATACGTCTGGGAAACAGCACCAAAAAATAACATCCCCACCTTTTTTAAACTTGTATTTGATTCGCAATCTTAATAGATTTTTGTTTGTCTGAAAAATGCAGGATCATATTTCTTTAAACAGTTGTGCAAGAATGATGAAAAAAGTTGCACCGCATGCAAGGCTGCTATAATTATTCATAAAATACAGGTTATCCCACACAGTTATTGACTGTCAGTGATAGTTCGTTACTGTGGTGTTATTATCGGTTTCAGCACAGATAGAGCAAAAAGGTCCTCTCATGAATTGATCTGCTGTTGTTTGTGTTTCTTTACAAGACATCATCCCGAGATTTGCAGACTGTTGCAAGTTAGCATTTGCTAGGGACAAAATGAACAATACAGAACCTGGAAACTGTTTAGCTGACTTCCAGCATCTCGACGCTCGTAACCATCATAATCAACTAACATAAACTGAGAGCAGACCAGCATCATTTTGAGTATGTCCTATGTGACCATTAAATTCACCACGAGATGGCCAGAGACAGCTAGCCACCTGGAGTCACAGCAAACCCGTCAACTGCAGCAGGTGTGTGCAGTTATGTCACAGTTTATGGGACTGTCTTGACTCAAAAATGTAGTAGCTATCATGCAAGCAAGACTTTTTGACAAAAATTAGTTCACAAATGACATTTTTTTGTGCATATTGTAACTTAATTTGCATGATTTCAACATTTTACAAACATTTCAATTAACAATGGAGGTTTTGTAGAATTATCCAACACTGATGTTCTTGTCAGGTGACAGGGTTGCCTATTGAAAGTGCTCCATCTCATTTATCCATCTCATTCAGTTTCACTCTTACCTGGAATAACCACGAGAGCCCATCATACAGTAATACTTATTTTGTAATAATAACAAATTAAGTGGAATTGTGGTTGTTACTTATAGAGAGGGATATACATCTTGATTCTAGCAGCAACAGCCCATCAGAAAGCTTTTTCCATGATATGCGGCCGGTCTGGACAGAAAAGGCAAGGTCACCATTGTGTTATCCTTAAATTGCTCAGACAAGATGAGCAATTATTCAATAATTATACCGACTTTTTTTAAAAACTAACTTCTCCAGACCATTTCTAATTCTGCTCACTGCACTGGTGTACCCTGCACTTACAGACAGTAATCCTTAAACAAGTAAGTGCAGGTATTTCAGAAACCTCTTCACGGGACACCACCTAAGCTCTCATATGTTAGCCCTGTTCTGCTAGATTAATCCCAATCAATATTAATTAATGCTAATCAATGCCGAGCAATCTTTTTCAACCTCAGTGGACTGAACCAAACTAATGAAATTAATGAAGTGCAGTGCTTGGGAAAACAGACTCTGCTCCAGGTTTTGTGCAGCATCTGCTCACAGAGTTTTTGTGTGCGGTACAGTACTTACAGTACAAAACACGGCTTTTGATTTATGGTTCCATTTCCCCAATGAGGGTACACTCTTCTGACTAGAGGACAAATATTTATTGTATTATATGCTTCTTGATCGAATTTGAATAAAGCTCAACAAGGAAGAACAACAATCAGAGCCCAGAGATTAGCAGAGGACTAAACCAAACACGATATGCAATTTCTATGTGAGTAGCTCTACACATGTAAATGCCAAAAACATTACATGTACACCACCCTCAAAGGAAGACTCCCTCTTAAAAGTCTCGCCTGCCTAGAATGTAATTTTCCTGCAATAAGGTTTATCAATAATTTGTTCAAGCATGTCCTGCTCTGCAAATGGAGTGATGATTACTAGTGGAGACTCCTAATTGCCTTGTAAATGAGAACAGAATTACCAATATGTCAACTTGCATCCAATGAACTGTGTGTTTGCTCAAAACCACTGAGTCAAGACATCCAAAATAATAATAATAATAACTTGTAAAGGTCTTACTGCAACAGAGACTACGACGGGATCACATCAGTTCAATTTTTTTTTCTTGTCAGTGAAGTTTCCTTTGATGGTGGGAAAAGATCAGTGTCAGCCTGAGGTATTTTCATTGATGGCTCAAAACACAAGAAGCCAGTGACATTATATCTAACATATTGTTCGCCTGTGAGCGTGAATAGCACCCTGACAAGGTGCTAGACCCTCTTCACAGCTTGTTCCTGTTCATAGCATTTCACAGTAGCATCTGTTGCATGTACTCCTTTACGTGAGCAGAGAGATCGAGTCATGGAATGTTTGGTTTTGTTTATTTTATTTAAAAAAAAAACTGACATAGTTAATGTGAGATGTAAGGGTTAGGGGCAGCTTTAATTTGAAAATGTTATAACTCAGATTTTTTTTTAAAGAAATTAGATCATTTTTTAAAAAATTCTCCTTTATCTATAATGCTTCTGATTGGTCAAAAAACATCTTCCTATGTATAATGACTATTATACATTAAGGAGGCATGAAACTGTTAGCCATCATTTCTTGCTGCTGGTTAACATGTAAGTGAGTTCAAAGTAACAATCTCCTGTGTCTGATCTTGGAAATCCCTGCACATACAGTGAAGGCAAGTGGGATTCATCCAGATTTCTGGCAAGTCCAGTTCCATGTGACAGTTTACTGTGTTTGAACACCTCCCACTCAAAATAAACAATACGAAGAAACAGGAATTCAGGCTGAAGCTTTAACATATTCTGTCAGGACTGGGCAATTCTGAAAAAGATAGCTTTGCTGCAGCTGCTAGACTTTCCAAAGTTTTGCTTGAGTCATTCCTGTTCCTTTATTTCATCAGCTGGATTTGTGGTCCTGAATGTAAAACACACCTACAGAACATTTCAAATAATGGCAGCAAACTACACGGTCTCCCACAGTGTATCTGCAATTCATTATTCTGCTGTGATTCATCCGTCTTAGTCACAGTAAAAATGTCCTGTCTTGCAAGCACCTTGAAAGAGGTCTTTTTTTAATGGAGGTTACATTTGTCAACGTCTAATGCGATTGATCAAACTGATGAGCCCTCATCGAACAGTGTTCCTCACCCATATGGACTTCAATCTGGGTGTGATTTCTTCCTCTCCTGTTTCTTAGAGGTAAAGTGCTGTACCTGCAGCGTCTGCAGCACTGTGTCAGGTCCTCTGCACATGTGTAAGAGTTTAATTATTGAAATGGGGATTTGTCGTTTTGGTAGCTGATGCACAATGTAAGCTTGGTTTGTTTACTGCAAAGTTCAAAAAGGCTCAGAGAGAGAAATAATAATACTGATATATACATGGAAGTGCTTGTGTTTTTGATTATGCTGTTGTGTTTGAATTACAGCGTTGTAAATTATAGATTTAATGTTTTAGTGTTGGAAGGATGTTGTTAATCAAAGCTAAAGATTATATTTTCTTTCCTATGTGAAATATTAATAGAATATTTCTGTAGACTACACTTCTAAGACTAGTGATTCACTTTTGAATACCTGTGAGCGGTTTCCCATATAATTAATTCAGGTAAGATCGCCACATCCCTGCTGATTTCATTTGACTTTTTCCACAGTTTAAACAACAGGGCTGCTGTTTCACAGGGACGTTTTGGCCCAGGGGGACAGACAGGAACAGGAGAGTGGTGGACTCATACTGTGACGGTAAAACACCTTTGGGAAATTTTGTCAGACAAGTGGACAACAAAAAGGGTTTCAATTCCTGTAATTGTTTGTACCAGCCACTTCAAACAGTAAATACTGCTCAGGTGGAGGCTGTAAATGTTTGCAGTCCAGCCAAGCCTCCGTGGCAAGCATTACTAGAGTATCTGTTGATGGGAGAAAGCTGAATTTGTGCTGAAGTTGTTTTTGATCCCCTCCTTTTCTGATTCCATGTCAGTATTCATTTTCACTTGTCTTTGATAGTTTCCTTGGAGCAGATACTGAGCATGTGCACAGCATAGGAAAATAACATTTCTGAAAAGAAACACACACCATTTAATGGCATACAGAGCTATATCAATTCTTGATATAGCTCTTGATTGAATAATCAACCTCAAAAATGGATAGTACAGTACAGCCGATGTGACACTGTAGGTAGTGCATTTTGTTGTTGCTACAATATATACTGTATCCCACATTTTAACTGTGCTAAATGTATGATATGGTAATTCTAGTTTTTGCTTTGTTTAACAGAGCAACAGCGGCATTATGAACACAACTATGCATAGTCGTTGACATGTTTCTATAGATAGTAGAAGATAATGGATAGCTCTGGAGAGGCTCAGATGAGATCAGTGAAGTAGGAACTCAGCAGGAGATGAAGCGAACAAGGGATCCTTATTTTCGCTCCGTATGTACAGTACATACCTGCAGGAGGCAGTAAATTGATTCACCAAGCTTGCAAAATCAATAGTAACCTGCTAGGGTTGCCACTCATTGCATCAAAGCAATAAAAACAGTAAACCTGGCCTGCCTCAGATGTAAACAACATAAATGTAAAGATGATGGAATAAGAGGAATGGGGGAATAAGAAGAAGAAAAAAAAGCCAAACAAAACACTCATGTTCATGCCAGTGTTTTTGCACAAGGGAAATTTTTAATGCTCATACATACATTAATACATTTGCTGCTGATTTGCTGGGGTTTAACCGTATTGTGCTTGTATAGGCATGGCTGATCGATTGCAGGTGCTAGGACAAAAACCTGTGTAAGATTTCACTGTGCATAAACTGATAAGCTTCTCTTTGAATGACACACTCCACAGGAATCATGATATGCTGTGTTGTGTTTCTTCATTTACGTATCATCTGGACTGGAACATCAGAGCTTCTTCAGAGCGATCCTATTATTAAAAGAAAAACAAAAAGGGAGAAAAAAAGGAAGGAAATACATAATCTAATAATGAAATCATTATCATATTTTGATTCATGAAGAGTCAAAGAATACGAAAGATCAAGATACGATCTAATCATTTCATATTACCATTGCTAAGCAGAAGAAAACAGTTATCCTAGCTAAAGGGGAGTGATGAGGCAAACCTAATCATCCATTGATTTTATAGACGCAGTCCACTGTGATTATAAGCCAGGTTTCTATTTGGATAGAAAACAAAATCAATTAAAACATATATGTGGTAAAAGTTTTCTAGTTTGGTAACTAACATTTTAAATATCGTGTTTATGTCTATAATCCATATTCTCACCACTGTATGCTTGCTTGCTAAACACTAACAGAATAAACATTACATTTTTCCTATACTATACAAAGAGCACCAAAGCAAAGCAGCACAGCATTTGTCAGTTGTTTCCCTTTTAAAAACAAAGCAGAGCTGTTTTTTTTTTATCTTAACAGCTTGGTAGATGGTGCAGACCCTCTCCTGGAGTAGAGGCAAAGGGCATCATGTGAAGATGAATCACTGCTGCTCAGTCTACAGACAGAGTCGGCCAGTGCTGAGGTCAAAAAACGCCAGCTGCTACACAAAGTTGTCAGTTCCAAACCAGTAGAGCTGTGGGGGTACAATCCAGTGTTTGTGACAGATACTCTCTTGAATGCAGAGGACGCTGCTTTGCCTTTATCTTCTTCAATTCAGATGCCTGATATGTCTGAAGTTAATTGTTGCCATAGAAACAGGGATAAGAGGAGAGGGATGCTTCTTGGGCGTGTTTGTAATTATCTTATATATATATATGTACTCTAACCCCACTTTTCATATTTTGTAAAACATCAATGTGCCGTGGTATGTATGAGTGAAGGAATATGATTTTAGTGTAAGTTATGCTGTACTTTTTTATTCCTTTTATTTTTAACTAGAGCAACAATTAATGTTTAGGAAGCAATTATTTCACTCAGCAGGGTGAGGGCAATTTCAAGCTCTTTTCCTCTTCCTCTCGACACGCAGAAGGTGCAAGGCTGATCAAAATACAAAATATAAGTCTGTGGCATTTTCAAATATTCTACCAAATTACCCTGAGATATTGGTTAATGGCGTATTGAATCTAATCTCCAAGCAAGTAACACAAGGCAAGTTAACGTCACCTAGTGCACTCACTCTCACATTGTCTCAGCCTTGTTGCTTACTTGTGTTCACTGTATTCTTCATTAATTCCAATAAATGCATGCTGCTGCAATGAAGCATGCAAAGTCAGAGCTCCCGTTTCCTTTCATTTGGTGGGAGATCACAAAGCCAATACATCACACAGGGGTTTCTAGCGCCCTCCCTGCTGACCATGGCTAAATGGTGTTTTTGCTCTGCTGAACACTAATCCTTCTGTCTGATAAGGCCCATTATATCAGGGGTGTAGCCAGCCCGGTTCAGTTTGAACAGACATTGAACCCATCTGTAGCAGACAACACATCCTGCATGTTTAGAATAGCACCACATGTCTTTGTTGCACCACAGTGGATCATTTCTTCCTCTCAATATTCAAAGGCAAGTATGGATTTGTTAAAGGTCTTACTGACAGATCAGAAACTCCTTGAAAAGTGTAAACTGTGCTGTTGCACACCTGTCTGTCATAATGCAAGGTAGAATCAGATTCAATCTTTTGTTTTTTATTTAATTTAGCACAATGCATTAGTGGCTCATAATTCATAATAGACAGACAGACAAAAATCAGGAGTTTGTAATACATCAACCATGTTAAGACCATTATATGAGCCATTATCCACTACATCTGTACATTAGGTTTTATTGCAAAATGAAGTTTAGTCTCATGAAACTCATTTGGAAGTCAGCAGATCTATCATCGGCTCTCAGACCCAGACAGCTGCATGGAAATGAGGAGCCAAACAGATGCACTTTATTTGTGCAAGAGCATTCAGGCATTGTTATTTTTCTCTCTCTGAAAATGAGGAGCTGTGGCTGGACATTCACAGCCTGAGGGGATGGAAATTTAACTTAGAAATGGCTCATATATCAAAGCCCACAATCATTGGTATTCTTTGTAGTGTATTTTAATGACATACATCAGCCATTTCAGTATTATGGTCGGCGATAGAGCATGTGTGATGCCATTAGATGATATTTTGCTGCTAAAACATCCCAACCCCTAAAATCCTCAGAAAGAAAACAAAAGATCTGTCTTTTTTATTGTACTTGGCAAAGGAACATGCTCCAACAAGTCCTACTGTAGAAATTAAACGACAAAATATGCTGGTGGTCAGGGGTGTTGTGTAGTCAATTATTTTGAGAGGACACAGATTCACTTAAAAACAGTTTTTAGTGACACTAGGTCTTGACTCTGTTTAAAAATAAATAAATATATAAACAAGTAAAAATCGTTTGGAAGCAGACAGTAATGTTTACTTATAACCATTATTTGTGGGTCATACTTAAAACCACTCAAGTCACACTAAAATGGAAAATAAAAATTTGAAGCTAATTTAAAGATTCATTCAAGTCATGCTGTTTTATGGCATAAGCTGTGGTTGATTAATCATACCTCACACTGGGTGAAGGTACACAAACAACTTAATTCGGATTTAGGAAAGGTTTGGGTTAAAATAAGAAGCTACTTTGTTAAGTTGCTATAATAACCATGTGGTTACAGTTTGGGAATGTTTGTGTTAAAAAAAAGTCGAAATATGACCAAAAGTTCCTACGCTTGAGGTGAGGAGAAAAGTTGATGTATTGATAAAAGCAAAATGTAACAAAGTGCATTAGAAAGGATTAATAGTCATTTTAAATTACTTTTTCAATCCACAAGGACAAAGTGCAGGAAAGTACAGTAGGCATGTTATTTAAATGTCCCGAAGCCATTCTTTGTGTCTTGGCAGCGTTCAATACGTTCAATACGTTCAATACGTTCAATACGTAATAAGCAACATAGGCTTGTTATCAAAATGCTCCACGAGCAAGAAGCTGTGATGTTGGCTGTTCTCTCCCTTTTCACTGTCCATTATGCTCTCCATGTTTTTCCATTGCTTCTGCTTTTACTATCACCCTATTAAGGTCACCACATTGTACCATCATCTTTTTTTGTTGTTTACTGTGTTGAATAGGAGAGTCAGCCCAACCAACTTTTTAATTTGATGCACGCAGCCATTAATGTTTGCAAAACCATAGTGTTTGGAAAGATACATTAATTCTTCTTTTGTTGATTTTCTGAAATTAAAATTTGTGCTAGATTTAGAAACCTGACTAGTGCAATGTTTTCGTTTGGTTGACCATTTTGACCTCCTCACTATAGACGGATTTTCTCTTCTGGAGCATTTGCTGAAATGACCGAGTCTTTTTGGCTGAACCACAACAGCGGGGCTAGCACTACAACTGCAATTGTATGTCCATCAACTGACTAACTGACTGAGTGATGAATTTACACCATCAGTCAGTTGGTGGCAGCTGAATCAGTTTGAAGGCCACCGAAGTATCCTAGAATGCAGGGGCGGGCTGGCCATAGGGAGGTTCGGGAGGTTTCCCAAACGGCCCCTCTCAATTTGAGCAGTTCCTTTTCCTGTTTAAAAAAAAGGAAAGAGGAGCGAAGCGGATTAGCAAACATGCCCAAAAGAAAGAAGCCAGAAAAAGAGATGGGAGGAGCAGAAAAACTAAGGCCAAAAAATAAAAAGGTTGCAGCCAAATGTGCCACAGTCAGTGATGACACAGGACCGAGCAGCAGCAGCATGGCAGGTAACAAGCACTGTCTATATGGTCCTATCATCCCAGACTTATAGTGTGTTTGTGTTTTTGGATGTGTTCAGGGCACATAAAAACATTACAGGTAGCCTATCAGCAATGTTACAGCATACGTGCATAAATCACTTATCTGCTTTATCAATTCAAAATAAAATGTATACTGGCTGACCAGAAAAGCACACGCATTTCTTTATTGCAAAAAAAAACATATTTCAGGAGAGTGCACATGTGTAAAGTTGTTTTCATGTTTTGTCTCTACAATAATGAATAGCCATTTTCACCAGCTCAAGAAAAATACGTTAAAGTGATTAATTAATTTGCAGTGTCTGTGTGTGTGCATGTGTGTGTATGGTGCTTTTCCACTTGCGTCCTTCGTGCGATCAGACAAAAGGCCTCTCCAAGCCAAGCTCCCGGGCTGAATTTCAACCCAACATTAAGCTGTTGTAATATGTCATTTCATTTAGTTTTAATATTTTTCAGGTAAAAAACTAACCATTTAGATTCCCAACATGTGATCAGTTAATCCAAATGAAAAGCATTTCATTCATGGTCCAGCCATATGCATGGTTTTGACATAGTCTTATTTCTATTTTTTCGTTGGAGGACAAGTCATGTTTTTTGAGTGAGTTCAAGGAGGTTGTAGACCTCATCTATTCATGTCTTTTTACCTATTGTTTCCCCACAACACCCAGTCTGCTCACAGATCAACCACCTGGGGCGCTGTGGGAGCACACACATCAGCAGGAAAATTGGTTTCCTTTCCTCTTCCTCCTCCTCCTGCTGCTGTTGTTGTTGTGTCTCTTCTGCAGCTGCAGAGTCTTTATTAATGTCATCAAGGGTCTATTCTGTTGATCTTTCAAAGAGGTAACATCTTACACATGAAGCATGGAGGAATCTTGGGAATATAATGTCAAGGGAATAGACTCAGACATTGCAGGGAGTGCTCAGACTCACTCCCCCATAACTTCCTCTGCCTGCTCCATCTCAACATCACACACATGCTCGTCTTTCTCTGCCCCTCCGATCGCATGTATGCCTGCATTCTATTTTGGTATGTTTGTGCTGTGTACTGTATGATGTGGATGTCATTATGGGAGGAAAACGACCACACTAATGAGGTTTTGGGGAACATAATCCCATTAATTAATTGTTTCTGTTTTTTTTGTTTTTTTTTCCACACAAGTAACCCAAGAGTTAAGGGAATGCAATTTTATTTACCTTATACAAAGATAGCAGTTTTCTCTCATGATGTGTTTATTGTGGGTGGTGTCGATGATACCTCGTCTGATTTGATCATCCCTTGTTTATCCCCTCACAAGACTGTCATTTTGGGTCTTCAGTTAAATATCTTGAGTTTTGCAAACATTGCCATAACACTGGGCACATATATTAATCTTGTTGACTCTGTCCAATAGTTTGGTTTTAATTAGCATGTTAAACTAAGGTGGTGGCACACACATGCTCAAAATCAGCATGTTAATATTGCCACAATAAGCATCAGTTAGTATCCTGACATTAGTTTTTAGCTCAACTGTCTCCAAATGCAGCCTTTCGACCCGCTGATAATGCAGATTACGCAGCATTTGCACCCACAATCTGCCCAGTTTTAAGGTCTTATCCATAAAATATTTTTGCATTAATGATATGCTGGTGCAAACATGACCATTGAGTACAATTTGCCCTCGTTTTGCATCGATTTCTCCACATTTCAGGATACTAATTGGTCCATAATGAAAACGGCAGAGAGCACAAAAGCTTTAAATTTCATGTCTTTAATTAACAGGGGTATGCACAAACAGAGCTCCTCACAATCACAAATAAACGTTCATGTAATTTGCTTCTTTTGCTTCTTTAGTGTTTTGCATCTATAACAATCTGCTGAAATGTCAGATATCGTACCATGTCCAAATGTGACTCAGACAGGTCTGAAACGTGTTAGACTAGTGTCTGAATCTTACAGTAATGCTGTTCAGGTGTCACTGAATGTATTTCACATAAATCATAATGTTGTGTTTGTTGTCCACAGCTGCCTGCAGCATCATAGAGCAGCTGATATGACAAGTGCATATCCAAACTGACAAAGAGGCTGATCGCATTTACGCACATAGCATAGCAGCGGTAACTTCATTAACACCAGATTGGTCACGATCTGATGGTAATAAATGTTCTGTGTTCTGCTACACATCTACACAGGTCATCTGTTACACTCAGATTCAGGAGTATGTATATGATTGTTCACGTCAGACGCTTTTGGTGTGAACGCCTCTTAAGGGATGAAACCCTGAGCTGTTTTATTTCTAAGAAGCTGAAAGTCCCAGATAAGCCTAAAAGCGTTATTGTAATTGATTATCTCTTTATATGATAAACGTTTTTTGTTGATAAGATATGGAGTTCCTTTACAAAGGTTGGTCAATTGTGAAGACACTGGGCACAACGATGGTCCAGGTTTAACCCTGACAAAGTCTGACATGTTGCATTTTGTAAGATTCTGTATGTTAGAATAATTCTGTATGTCAATAAACCAGACCAAAATATGTTCAAATATTTAATAGAAGATGATTATTTATTTATCTTGGCAGTATTTCAAATTCATCAATACACAATGAGCCACCTCCAAATTCTGCTACCAACAGAAGCTCACACAAAATGCACTTTATTACAATTGCACTTTTCATTTTGTGTTTTGTAGTTCTCATAAGGCCACAGCATCTGTTTATTTTTAAAGTGTATTTGTTTGTTTTTTGTGTGTACAGTGCTCTCGCTGCACACTCATATGACCTTTGATGAGAATTTACTTTCAGTGTCACTTCAGCAATCAGCTTACCATGTACACTGGATGATTGTTTTAATTAACATACCCTGTTTAAATGTCAAGAGCTCAAACAAATAAAGATAATATCAAAAGCGCTTTCAACTTTATCTAGCCCCCTGTGCCTTGACATAACACAGCAGCCTTCTGCTTGGTAAAGAATGTAATGTCAACTTTGGATAATCCATCCAAATCACCTCTCCTGCTTCAGGAAGAAAGGTAATTGCTTAATCTTCTTCTACGGAAAAAAAGTTAAGTTATTTTACATACAGTATACTAAAAGAAAACAGCTTTAGTGAGTTACCTTGTACTCTGCTAAACTATACCATCCTGTGTAATATAGCACAGCATTTCTAATGAGTGTGAATGTAAAGCTTGCAAGTATTCACAGAATCATCTTTATTGTTACTTATGAGTGATGTTCACTTTTCTTTTCATTTTCAGCTATTGTCTTCGGTATACCAACATTATAAATCACAGTATTAACTGTGCTTTACAGGTAATTAAATTCTGGTTTGCACTGAGGTGACCAAATGATTAAACTTTTATTTAAAAGACTGTTTTGATTTGTCAGTTTTCAAGGATCTGGGGTTAATTATATTTATTTATTGGTTCAAAAGACCAAAATGGTATGATTGATGAAGAACTAGATTATGTTTCTTTCCTAGTAGATGCTTAAGCCTTTTACAGTGAAAAACATCCTTGTAGTGTTCAAGGTTTGATTTTGAACATTTAGTTACATTTAGAACATTAAGATACAGATACTTTTATTTCAGGGCTATGGCAGACACATTCATGAGGGAACATGAATATTTACAGACACACATTGTGTGCTTAATATTAATGTCGATTTTATTTAAAATGTGACATTTCCTGTCACTTGATAAGAATTTAAAGTACATTTAGCATCAATCATTACATCAAACAGAAACTGTCCACATAGCACTGTACAGGAGGGGAGGGCAGCAGTGGTTGCAAATTTATATTTTACTCATTATCCTGTGATCATAATTAAAGTATCTCATTATCTCAATGTCATTTTTTTTTTCTCATGATGGGAGCTGAATGGTTTAATTATGGCTTTCTCAAAATTGCTGGTTAATTATGCTGATTGAGGTAGCATGTTCTGCCTGTGTCATACATGTACCCTGTCTATTATCAAATTTGAGGGTCATTATATTTCTGGATGCAAGATGCCCCCTACTTCTACTACTTGAGAGTGACTTTAAATAAATAGTCTTTGGTCACCAATGAAAAAAGTTACACAGTTATGTGCCACAAAATCAGTATAATAACAACAACAATAATAATGATAATTTTATAATGTGTATATATATATATATACATGCCTCACAGACTTTTAATGTTTTCTCCCTCTGCCTCTTGCCTCTGTATTAGACAATGATATTTGAAATTGAGTGGGGCATGAAGAATTATTTTAACTTCGGAGAAACCACACTTTATGATAGTTTGGGTAACCTGTCCTACTGAATAGGTTTATAATCTCTTATCTGTGGTGGCGAAATTATACAGTGAAGGATTATGAAGTTTAATCTTAACAGGGACTTTGGAGAAATAAATTATTTTCCTTTCTTAGTCCATCAATATAAAATGATATTAGAAAGGATTTTGCCACCTCTGAATGAGACAGGAATGAATCTTCAGCATCCCCTCAAAACACAACAGAAACCCACACATGGGCATCACTTCCCACTCTCTGTTAGTGTTGCTGTGATTATTTCTTGCTCTGTTGCTTTCATCATCTGTGTGTTAAGCTCAATCAGTCAAAGTGAAGATGAATCCGCTTCTGTGAAAGCTACACACGGCCTTTCATTTGCTTTATTATGTGGTAAGACTTAAGCTATCATCGGGCTGTCTTCCTCAACATTAAAGGAACAAACTCACAGCACAGCCCTTATTATGTTGCTTGATAACTAATAGCAGAAATTATGCAGATTTCCAGCTAGGAATGAAATTATGTGTCCATCATGTGAATGTGTAATAGTGTTAAATAATTGATTGGCATTAATAGAAATGTGGAGCCTTTCTATAGCAGAATATGAAAATGTTTCTCAGGATGACTGATCTGTTTTTAAGCCTAGAACAACACATAAAACTTCTCTGGAGTGTGGATTTCATAAAAGCTTCTAAAGCCTATTCCACCAATACTACATGTGATACACTGTACCAGATAAATAATTGCCTTATCCAGTTTGAATTGATGTCTTGACCATTAAATAAATTTACTTTGCTACAATAAATTTGCAAAGTAGAACCGATAAGTTTATAAAGGTTTTATATCAAACTCAGCTGCACATGCATAAAGCAAGAGGTCAAAATCAAGGTCGGTCTGTATTATTACACCACTGTTATAGTATCATATTCTTTTTCAGTACTAAGAAAAAAATCTATCCAGCAATCAATCTACCATTCCAGTGCATCATATATCATGCATTATGAGTTGTTGTTGCTGAATGTTAAATTCATGTAAGTCAAAGACTCATCAAATCTCTCGTGGCTGCTATCCATGCCTACAGCTGACACCCACAGGTTTGTTTCCAGCCTCAGCAGAATGTGAAACAATCTTTCTTGGGGAACAGTACAATTTCTGTGTACATCATCCCCCTGAGGAGCAGCACAGTGGCTCTTTATGATGTCGAGAGATAACCTTCGTGTATCTGGGTAGTACGCGAGAGGACTACACTTCAGAGTGTTCGTGGTTGTATCTCCAGATCATAGCTTCCAGTATCAGATAACCAGGCTGCTTAAACTCCCAGCAGAGACAGATTTTTGCTAAAGTCACCTGGTCTGGACTTATCTCAGCTGGACCTGAGAATTTTCTGGCTTTAATCTAAAGCCAGAATCAGCACGACTGCATAATCTCACTGCCATTCTCAATGCAGAGTCAAAGAAACGTTCTAAAGACAGCCTTGAGGAGATTCAGCAGGTGAAAATCCAGCTCTTGAGAGAAAGGTGTGCTGAATTTGATTCAGCAGTGTAAAACTGTAGGATACACTTGCTGCATATTGAATGGTAGATATCAAGCCACAGGGAAAAGGGGAAAGATAGAAGATAGAAGGACAGAAAAGGGATGTAATTTTATTGAGATGAGAAAGACGCTGGGTTTGTTGATCAAGTTATTTTTTATGTAGACATCCGCCGATCTCTATCCGGATTTTCTCAATAATCCTGTCTTTCAATTTAGTGCCTCAATCCCGTCTTCACTGGGGTAAACAACATGGCCAGCCACAATTTTCTCTTTGTTGCTTGTTACACCAACCCCCACCATGTTCTCACACAAATGGATGCTCTGGAAACTTGATTTATTTATTGGTAGATTTATCTCAAATGCTAACCCTTATGTTCAAATATTAATCATTCATCTATTTTCCCAACACAATTTGTATCGATCTTTATCAACACAGACTTTCTGAGTTGTTACAGTAGGAGCACTTGTAACTAATAACATGACTTGAGGCTCCATTTGATTTTTGCTAGTGAGCCTGCATCCGCCATACCAGGGCAGCATGAAACTATACGTTGTGAAGTTATTAAGTGTACAATAATAACCATGTGTCCTTGAAATTATGTTTATGCAATTAATTTGCAATGGAAAATAAACTTTGAAGGAAACATAATGCCACCCAAATTACATTTAAAATAACAACAACAAAAAGCAAGATAATGAGGAAGTGTTTGTAATAAACATATGCCAAGTTTCAAAATATTCCCTATTTAACATATCTACCAAATGTTCTTGGCCAAAGTATTTCATTTTTATTCTCAACAAAATCCACTCTTTATATCCGCCTCTATACGCTGCAGCTCGAGTTTTAACCAGAACAAAGAGATCAGAGCACATTACTCCAGTTCTATAGTCTTTACACTGGCTCCCAGTCAGCTATAGAATAGATTTTAAAGTTCTGCTACTGGTCTACAAATCACTGAATGGTTTAGGTCCAGAATACATGAATGTCTTGTTAGTAGATCTACTGACTCAGGTCAGATAGTTGAGCCCAGAGCTCAAACTAAACATGGTGAAGCAGCTTTTAGCTGTTATGCTGCACACAACTGGAACAAACTACCAGCAGAACTGAAATCAGCCCCAACTGTGAACACTTTTAAATCCAGGTTAAAAACATTTCTGTTCTCCTGTGCTTATGATTGAGCTCTTTTAAAGCACTTTACATTTTAATCTTTCATTTGCACTCTATGTACTTTTAATGATTTTAAAGCAAATCATTATTTTATGCTGCAATCTTATATTTAATGCTCTATTCTAGCATTTTATTTATCTCTTTCTATTTTTCTGTACTTTGTTTTTATTATTAGTGTGGGAGGTGTGGGAGGTAGGGGGTTAATTGTATATTTTAATGTTTCTCAAATTGCATGTTTTTCTGTTTTATGTAAAGCACATTGAGTTGCCATTGTGTATGAAATGCACTATATAAATAAAACTGCCTTGCCTTGCCTTGCCTCTAGCAACTAAAGCATGATTAAACTTTCACATTGTTATTTTCAGGCACTCACAGTACTCCAGTAAGGTTAAGGGGAAGATCATGGTCTTAATTTAATATTGCAAAAGTTAACAGTGACTTGAATTTTGAGCTGCGTATTTACTTAATTAACATTTAAAGAATGTGCAGACAATTATTGATTGGATTTCTATAAAGTTGGGGGACTCAATACATCCATCTTTCTATCCATTTTCTGTCGCTTATCTTGTAACAGGTCATGGTGACATTTGGCTGAATGAAGAAACCCAGGCATTCTTCTTCCTGGCAACACCATCCAGCTCCTCTTGAGGGATCCCAAGGCGTTCCCAGGCCAGAAGAGATGTGAAATCCCTCCAGTGTGTTCTGGGTCTGTCCTGGGGTCTCCTACCAGTTTGCTTCCTACACAGGTGACCAAATCACCTGAGCTGGCTCCTTTTAATGCAAAAGCCTAGCCTCCCCTGGATGTCTTAACTCCTAACCCTATCTCTAAAACTGACTGAAGCTTTAGAGTAGGGATGGCAGATGGATACTTTGATACACACAAGCTACTCATTTGGTACGTTTTCAGTAAAGTTGAAACTACCTGTATTTTACATGTATTAGCACATACATTTTTTATTTATTTACTTATCATAAATTCATTATTAATGGCCAGCATGTGTCATTTGATTTGAAAAAAAACATTAGAGAGTTGTATAGTATCAGTATCATATCAAATTTAAAACGTTTGGTATGGCCCATCTTTACTTTAGAGATGGAAACTTTTTTTTTTTAGTACAGGGCACTGTACTAAAAGAAAAAATGTTAACTGTGAACAAACAGTAATCCTGGCAGCAATACCGTTTCCTTGAAACATAATTGGCAATTTTATTCATATAAATGTATTGTTTCTAGTAGACAAGTAATCATACATGCACTCACTACTAGCACAACACTGATAGGCTCTGTGGAAGGTTTTGATTAGGAGAACACTGAATTATTTGTCAGTATGAATCATACACAACATGACTGTAATTCCCCCCAGTCCATTCTGGACATATAATGTGAAATGTTTGTGAAATGTTCCTTTACAGTCTGTGTGTGCAACAATCCTCAGAATTGGAAATCTGTTACCAACGTGTTGATTAATTAAAAATAATCTCACGATTAATCATGCATACTGTAAGTAAGGCAAAAAACATGTTAGGATAGCAGCAGCAGACAGTCACACTCATCAGCATCTACCTTTTACTTTCTGATACAGGTCTGATGGTTAATCAGAGGTGTTGCATAGTTATATTAGCTTTCAGTAATCACTCCCTGACTACAGATTGTTCTCTCTGAATAGACCTCAGATGTTCTTCTGGGAACTTAGTGGGAGTGTAGCTGGACTAGCTAGGCTTCAGTGACATTTTTGTAATGGAAAATAATAGGGGATTTAAATTACTCACATCTATTCAGCTTGCACAATGATCACCTTGCATTTGATTTCCCCTCTTCTTTTCATGCCATTTCCATTGGAGAAAATGAAAGCTTTGCTCATTTCAGCCTGGCATTCAAACTGAAGTAAATTGCAGGTGATGGTGTTTTTCTCAGCTGAATGCTGTGAGCCATACTTATGTCTACAAAAGAGGACAGTATTAAATGCATCAGAATTTAGCATTAACCCTACCTTCTCATGATTTTAACCAATAGCATGAGTAGCGGAGTAGGTGGACCCAAATGCAGAGACAACAGGCTGATCAAAAAGTTCTTTATTCTTTGACTTAGCAAGTAAACAATACCTGGCTGAACTGCGCAAAAGAGATTTCAACAAACCAGGGAAAACTGAACAGAAGATCCAACAATACTGAACTGCAAAACATGGGTCTGTTCGAAACCACATCCTTTCCTACTACTCGTATTAACTCTGATGTCATTTGAAGTATGTAGTGTGTTTCAACTGCGTAGTACTTGATTTAGAGTATGTGAGAAGTTCCTGGATGGTTTACTAGATTCTCCAGAAATGCAGAGTATGCATCAAGAGCTGACTACTCACACTCAAATTACCCAAGATGCAACGTAACTTCTGAAAATTCTTATGGGCATTGCACCTTATAACATACACATACATTTACCACTCATGCACATCTAACACCACTGATTATATGAGCATTATATGAACATTATGAAGCTCAGCAAAAGTTCAGACAGGAAGACCATCTTTTTTGTACGCTCACGACGTAGTTTTATTTCTCATTCTTCTGTCATTCTGATCCTCTCACCATTCATACTGATCTCTGTCAAAGCTAATAATTTCCTTGCTGTCATGTCTGGGGCATCAATTAAAAAGTCAGCTGTTCACGTCATCTGGTCACATCTAACCAATAGCACAGTGACACACCATCTTTGTAAGCCTATCATATTGCAGCTGTCTCTTAAATGTTTTCCCTCTCTGCTCAGGTGCTTTATTGATGCTGTTTTGCATGACCCACCACCTCCCCATCACCACCCAGTCTCCAGATTCATCAGTGCATCACTTCATCAACCTCATCAGCCCAATCAGTCTCAGCAGAAGTCACATTGATGTCAACTTTCAGTGCCCTCTCTCTCTCCTCTCTTCCTCAGCTTCCTTTCTACCGCTCCTCTTCATTTCTCCTTCTTCTATCCCTTCTCCTCTCTCTCTCTGTCCCCTAAACCCAACCAGTCAAGGCAGATGGTCCCCCATCTTGTTGTAAAGGGAAGTTTTTCCTTGACACTGTCGCCAAGTGCTTGCTCATGGGGGAATGTTGGGTCTCTTTAAATTAATCAAAGAGTACGGTTTAGACCTGCTCTATGTGTAAAGTGCCTCAAGATGATTTCTTCTCGTGATTTGACACAAAATAAAGATTGATTGAAGCATTGTCTGGACTCCAAGGTTGATGGGGGGTGGGGTCTATCTTGCCCAAGCGCCAAAGACTCTGACAATACCTAATCATTAATATCATCTGTATAATAAACTTTTTTTACTTCATTCTCTGGTCTCTCCTGATTGAAATATAATGAGCAAATATTAGAATGCTAGCATGCTGAACCAAAATGGTGAACACAACGACTGCATACATTGTCATTGTGAGCATTTTGCCCAGCTACTATTAGCATTTAGCTAAAAAAATAACTCAGAATCACAGAGCTCCTATATGGCAGCCTCTTGGTGGGTCAGCTTATGATAAACACTGAGCTGTTGCACTGCAAAGTTGAAAGCAAATTTAATCTTATATTTTGTGAATTTTTCATTAATATTGCTCAAAAAGAACATGGCTCACCACTCTCACCTTTTTATTAATTTATTATTTATTCACATGATTTATTTCTTCATACAGTAAAACAGAGGTGGCTGACCAAAAAGCATCAGACACATTTTTACTGTCTCTTTCATGTTTGAAATAGTAATGATGACTTCACCTTCACTGAGATGTTGTTTCGAGTTTGGTGGCTCATAATAGCATTGAAAACCTATTAACAGTGAGCCACAGAAATGACAAAACAAAAAAAGGCTGAATTAGAGAAAGAAAAATAATGAAAATAGCCACTGACAAATTGCTGAAATGGACAGGCACATAAACAAAGACACTGACCTACAGATCATATTAGAAGAAATTAGAGTTTTATTAAATTAAACAGAAATAGATATTTGACAGTTGATGATCCTGCTGCTATAGTAGCAGCCTTGATAGGGAACTTGTATGCAGTGAAGCAGCAGTCCACTCTACTTCCTTCTCTTTCCTCCAAAAGCAGGCTTTAACACTGGCATTAAGCTGCTGTCAGCTCACATACACACATAAGAGGAACATTCTCAGAGGTCAAACGCCAGGCTGTATTGCCTGTCAGACACCAAGAGGGTCTATCACCATGACAGGAGGAGAGAGAAGGGAAGGTAATCTGCTGAGAGATCTGGGAAACTAAGGCTGCATTCAGACTGGAAGCCAAAATCCGATTTTTAGCCAATCTAGATTGGAACCAGATGGACCACCTTTGGGAGGTAGTTTCAAATCTCATTTGGACAGATGTGTGTGAGTCTGAACAGCTCCAAACACTCATATCGGTTTTTACTGTCCGTGACGTCTCTCTACGTCTCTACGTCACTCTATGCGACACCAGACCCGCGCTTATTCGAGTTGTTGTTGCTAGCTGATATGAATGGAGGCAATGGAGGACGTTGAAAACATCAGTCCATGGACAAAGGGCGAAACCAAATTCTTAATTCATCGTTGGGGAGATGGTTCCATTCAAGCGAAGCTCGAGGGTTTGTTGTTGCTGTCGCTATTGCAATTATATGACATCACACAATACACGCTAGATGACGCCTCCACTCCGGCGACGTTGCCACAGCAACCTGTCAGATTTGTCATTAATGTGGCCCAGTCTGAACAGAGCCAAATCCGATTTGGAGACTTGCTAAAAACAGTGTGGACAGTCAGGCCTAAAAATTTGAGAAGGAATCAGATTTGAAGTCTGAACGCAGCCTAAATGACAAAGTCAAGAACAATCTTTGAACAAAATTGGAGGGAAAATCATGACTGGTAATCTGTCCATCAAAAGATGATATCTGTACATTTTTTGAGACTGATAATGGTTTGTACTTTTCAAAATATCAAAATTATCTACAAACATTTTGAAAAATGTAAGCCTAAAAAGCTGTGTAGTGTAGTGACTTCTTTGCATGCATTCCTTAAAAAAGACATGTCAGTGACATACGATGATTTCTTTACATGTGCTATTGTTTAATAAAGGGTACAGCGCCAACATGTATGATGGGTTGTTGTTTTTTTTTCTCCATCTATAGCAGGACTCACTTGTGTTCCACGTGTTGAAAATATCACAGCACAAAAGGAAACAGCTACCTCCAACTGTGACAAAAAAGCTAAAGGTTAAAGTGTTAGCCCTCAATCCAGAATGCCAGAATGTTTATATCCTGCTGGTATTCACAGTGAATTCAAAGCCTCTAGTATATCAGATAATTTGCCCTTTTCTCTTCTCCTGCCATTTGGCCCCATCATTCTTGGCTGTCTTATCTCTGACGGTAAGGACCGGCACCCTCTCCCTCAATCTTACACCTTCCATCTTCCAGCTCTGACCTCCAGACAGATCTGCCGTCAACTCAAAGGCATGTGTGCATAATCCCTTTAGAAAAGTGGGCATGGTGGTCTTACCTGTTAATATTAGCAGTGTGATATAGATTATAGACTTTTAATTATTGTCTGATGCTGTTTTAAAAACAGTTGGAGAAAAAGAATGTGGCCAATTTTAAAGTCTTATTGTAGAAATGTATTTTGGGACTCAAAACAATTGCTACATTTACATAGTAGAAATAATGTTTGAAAAGAGCATTGTAACTTCGAGAGAGAAAATTGACAGGCAAATAAGAACCAAAAGAACCAATTTTGACAACTCAACACTACTAAACTATACATATGGTTTAGTTGGGAGTGCAGTTGGCCCTGCCAGCGCAACGTCACTACAATCCGCTAGTGAGTAGGTTGGGCATGCTTTGACCGAACCCTAGAGATGGTACATATCAGGTACAACTCAATGTTATTTGGCACAACTTGGTACGTTTGAACTAGTAACAGAAATGCAATCAACACAGCATGACAGACCAACCGACAATCCCACATTACTATCGCTAAAGCTACATGGCTAGCATGGCTAAAATTTAAAGATGAATGCTGCACTCATAGTTTTGAAAATCAAACAATACATTAAAGCTATATCCTGCCTAAAAGCGTACACGAGTTGATCTTCTTCAGACCCAATTGATTCGGAGTTGAAGTTCTTATCTGCAAAAAGATCAGCATTTACATTTGGCTGTCACACAACACAGGACCCCAGGAGGTCTCAGCTTTTCTTGAGGCCACAGTGATCGTCAAACTTGCTACCTCCCATTAAATGTAGTATACTGCACAGTCCCCACATTGTCACAAGCTATGTTTACATAGATTCCACTAATAATCAAAATAATAGTCAGATCACAATAAAATGCCTCATGTAGACACCTAAACCGGAAAAGTCTGGCCATTCAATAGGAAAATATTTCTCATAATTTATCTGTTTGCACATGTAAACAGGATTACATCACAACCCATATAAACCTGACTGATAATAATCAGAATGTAAAAAAGTGTGCATGTAGCTGCAGCTATTGAGAAGGCAAAAGCAGGTGATAGCAGATTATAGCTGTTATAGCTTTCAATGAGTATTACATATCCGCAACAGGAAGTAGTGGCTATGACAGATGGATAAAGAAAAAGTACCTCTTACCAACAATGCAACAAAGAGATTTTGTTTCTTGTTTCAGAAGTGAATCACTGGATGAAGAACTCATGACAGACTGATGATTCACTGCAGTATATAGAGTATGAGGCAGCCAGTCCAATGGTGAACTAGGTTGGTGTGGTTTCGGATTCTGAATTTTACCTGCAGGTAAGGCAGGGTTGTCTGTTGCATCACTATCTCCAAGCACACATGAGAAAATACTCAAAAGCCCAGATGCAAGCACTATGCTAATTTCATATTACTGTAGTTGACATGTTGTCAAAGTTCTGAAGGGAACCATTAGCTGCTTACTGTCTTTTCTATCTACCATGATTTTTATTCCAACTCCCCATTCATTGCAAATATTAAAGGGTTTATCTCTCCAGTCTCTCGCCATAAAGCAATCATGTATTGCCTTAAACAAATAAATCACTGTTTGCTAATGAGTCCATTAGAATGCAACAGTAAAGGCAGTAACACCCCGGGCCATGTGTGTTAGAAAGGATGATTAGTACCTCATCTGATTTGGACTGTGCTAAAGAGGGAGGCACACCAGCAGTGCTCTGCCTTCAATATAATTAAGGGATAATGGTACAACAGTAATGTCTTACAAGCCAATAATGGAGGTCTTCAGTCGATAAGAATTGATCTGGGAGTCATCTCATTAATGACTGGTACTAAACCTTATGTTGGTTTTTGTCTTAGCCAGTCAAAGCAACTCTCATCAGAAAGAAAATTATGTTAATACTGTTTTTTTTTCTTTTGAATGGAGATCATTTGTTGCTGCCCGACATGCCAGTAGGCATAAATGGCATTAAGTAAGTATACAGTAAATGTAACTTTGTGTTCGAGGGTCTGTTCAGCCATTTAGCCACAACCACAATACAATGGAAGCTAATTAAATTTCTCTTGTGCTGCTCAAAGCATAGAAAATCAGTTTCGTATTAACTGGGACTTTAAAGGGATAATTTGACAATCGTTGGGGTTCAAATTACTACTTCCTTATGGTTAAGAGACCTTTGTCATCATGGCTATAGTAACATAGTTAAGGTTAGGGGACAAACATGGTCATGTTGACAGCATCTCTGTATTAAAAGTCCTCTCGACACAGACTTTGTAGCTCTATAATAATGTCACCTGATTTCCTCCTTTGCTACTGTCTATGGCCACTAGAGGACTTTGTCACTTGATTGTAAACATATGTCATAACTAACCAGCTGTGAGTGGCACCTCATTTTTATTGTAAGAGTTATACTCGCTCTCTCTTTTAGCTCATTGTGTATGCATTAGTGAACAGGTTTATTATGTGGATGCAGTGTTTATTATGTACATATAATTTTTGAGGATCATCAGTGTCTTGTGTGGGTGTGTTCTCTTGTCCCAGTGAGACAAATGCTGTAAATTCTTGGACCATGATATCAAAAAATATCAATTCAAACACAGATGAAAATTATGCCAGAAGCAGGGCTACAACTAACCTGCATTTGCATACAAATGCACCATGCCATTTTAGCAGAGGCAACCAAGAAGAACCATCATTTAATGATTGCTGTTTGACATATTGTGTTTTTCTGTGCAGTTCACTAATCCTCCACATTGTAGCTATTGGAGGCATGCAAGGTTGTTGGAGCATGGAAAGGCACTGATTAGCTCTCACCTTACACCAGTCAGCTTCATTCATAGGCATTTCAGTGCTTTTATAGTATTGCCATCTTATTAGTTACACGGGAGACCCGAGGTGCTATCCTTCCACTTAAGCTGTCTAAGAACAAACACCACAGCTGCTCTCACACAAAACTAAGAACTTATGAATGTAACAAGATCAATTTGTTGCACAGGTTGAACCCTCAACCAGGTAAACACACAAAAAACACAAGTGCCTCATTGTCATAAGGGTAGGTAGAATTACCTTGCCTTCTCTTGGATTATATATATACAATATATCTTTGATGAATAAATGTTTTAACTAAATAAAATGTAAATAAGTGCATTGTGAATGTTTATTTCTCTTGCAGCGGAAGTTGCAGTGCCAAGGGCATAAGCACATCATAAAAAAGTAATTATTTTTTACTGAATTTATTACTTTTTACTGCTCTGAAGCACATTGTTTTGCCTTATGAATGAAATGTGCTATATAAATAAACTTTGACTTGACTTGAAATCAGAATAGTCTTGAGGTTCATTCAAGTTCATTCTTCGCCTTGGAAAGAGCAGTTGAGAAAACAATCTGACTGCAAGTTGATAAGCTTTTGACTTTAAGGACTTCTCAGCCATTTTAGCTGAAAGGCTGATTTTCCATAAAAACATCTATACTTCCATGACAACTGGGCAAACACCATCTGCTGATGAAGATTATGTGATATGATCCAAAAAAAAAACAGAACAGCTACTAAATAGACCTTGTGGTGAGTGTTTTCTCAACTTGAGCTGTCTTCTTGTGAAGAGAAAATGTAAAAACAGAGTAGATAAAACTATGCTGCATGATGAACTTTACATGTCTGACCACATACGTGAGCAATTGTCAGAATTAATAGTCTGAATTAAAAATGCTATTGCTGACCTTTCTAACTCCTGGGTACTGCCTCAAAGGGCTTTCGTGAGTCACTACACAATCATCTGTACTGTGAGCCTCATCGACGATGAGTGTGCAATTGCTCGGGACTCTGAAAGTGTCCCTGCTTGTCAGCCTAAATGGTCAGGAAATGTAAGCCCGCCAATAGAGGCCTGAGAACGTTTCCTCTGAATGGTCACATTAACGCAGTGAACCCACCGACTGTCTGCATATTAGAGCAGACAGTGTAACTGCATCGCATCCACTGTATTATCAGCGAAAGGGCAGCCATCTCTGTCTTCTCAATGTCTTTATCTCATGAAATAATAATGTCACTAGAGCAGCACATAGAATAGAAATATCCAGAAGGCGCAGATAGAGTTGTCACATGGCTAAGCAACTCTAACTATGCTACTCACAACAAAGAATAACAGGGAGAAGAGATATAGCCAGACCACTGACTGTTGCGTATAGATTAACAACAGAATATAAATGTCATGACAAAAAGTCTGCTAAGGTGGTGTGGTGATTTTTATATTTTCTTTTGAAGCAAGGACAGGCTTTAAATCATACATCTATGACAGAAACTTGGTGTCAGTGATTTCCAGCCATCAGAAGGCCTTTGACTGTTCAATAATAGATAAGGCTTAATGGCTTCTGTGCTGCTGCTTCTGGCTGTGTTTGACATGTAGTGAGATAATGAATGTAAAAGAGCGGCGGAGACAGGGGTCACATGGTTCCTTTGTGTCCTGGTATCCTATGACTACCACCAGTCTGTGTTTTCAATCATGCATCACATGTTCAAAAGAGCTCTATAAAATATTCAAGAAGCAAACAATCAATGGTTTAACATCTAAAGTACAAGAGTACCATTTAAAGATACAGAAAGTAGCAATATTGACAAATAAGTAGGTATGTTCTTCTTGCATTTTCTTTTTAGTATTAAATCAATAGCAACAGTCCACTTACATAAACAAATGTTTCAGGTTGTATCTTTCCCAGCATATGTTCCCTGATGTGTTCTATTTCACAAATGCATTTATCATAATACAATATGACTCTGTACACTGATCAATTCTGTCTGTATTTTATGAGGAGGCTCTATGCAACAATAAGCAGCAACAGGAAAGATAGTCTCTTTCAGCATGGAGAGTTCTGTTAATTTTCTCTTTCAGGTATAACAGGATGACTGTAAAAATGATAAGATCAGTTTTGGAACCAGGTTTCATCACATCTAGGGCATTTACAATGAATCTGAGCACAAACTCAGTAAGAGCTCAGACCTCTGAATTGCATTGAATTTGGTTTGATGTCTGCTGGTGCTATTGACTAATCAGAGTTTAGTATGTTGCATCAAGCACTAGCACCAGTATCGTACCAACCTGAAAAAATAGCAACAAGTCCATGTACAGAAATATTGCTTAAACATACTTCTGTGTTCAATTTGAAAAACATTAAGCTATCAATCATTACCACAGTTTCAGTGTCAACAGCAAATATTTCACTCAATTATATTTGGTTAAAACAAAACTAAATCCGATGCCGTTTATATTCACTAATTACTCAGTGTTTGGATAAATATGCAGTACTTTTCATTTACTAAGCTATTGTAGAATTTTTGATTGGTTGTCTTGTGGACACTTCTCACTTGGTTTTAAACATAGCCTTCAGATCACTAGAATTCAATCTGGGGCTGCACTTCAGCTGGCCAAACAGAGGTGACTGTCAGCGGTCTGTGTCACACCTACTTAGACATGACCCTTGTGACAGCTTCAACACATGTATAATTATTGTGGATAAATATAACTTTTCTGTGAAATATAGAGAGCATTTACACATGAAATTGTATGTAGATATGTTTTTCTATGATAAGTACATACAATAGATAAGGGTGTGAATAAGGTAAGTCATCCTTTAGTAGGTCATCCTTTAGTAAGTCTTTTAGAAACTGGTGATTTTGATTAAATCATCTACTGTCGAATAAACCAAACCTTCATATTCACTTGGTTAGGTCACATTTAAACGTGTCTTATTTCCAATCTTCTGCTGCAATTGACACAAATTGTGTGGTTGATAGATTTTACTGTCAGTGCCTTCTTATTGTGTGTACATGTGATAAGGCAGGTGGTTGTTAAACATGGTTGACATTAGTCAAGAGGTATGTTCTGAGATTGAGGTGAGGCAGTATAAACAGATCTCTATTAATGTCTCCGTCCCTCTGGGTCCGCTGTGCAATGAGGCAGAGAGATAGCCACAGACCCTCCCATCCTCCTGGAACAACGGTGCAAGAAAATTAGAGGCAGATTATTGATGAGCAGCTTTCTTGACTTTCAGCTCATCCACTGTGACAACTGAGTACATTCTTTATTTCTTCACAGGGATCATTAAAATTTCATTACATTTATTTTGCTCTAGTTTTTTGGGTTTCTGTGATCATAGACTGGTATATAGAGAATCGAGAACATCCAGAGGCACCAACACAAGAGCTTTATAATCAAACATCCACTGAAACATCAAATAAAGCCACTCTGTAACTAAACCTTTATAAACCTGTATAGCTTTATCATTCAAAAGGTATCAGAGAGCACTGACAATGCCTGTAAAGTTAATGTTTAAGAAGATTAGAGACTGATTAGGAAAAAATGTGACCCTGAGCTATTTGTAAAAGGATAACTGCAGCTTTTTTAAACCTGAGCTTTATGTTCACAGTTGTCCTTCTGTCATGGCAACTTTATTATTATTGTAACTATTATTATTAGTAGTAGTAGTAGTAGTAATAGTAGTAGTAGTAGTAGTACTGTAGCAGTAGTAGCAGTAATAGTAGAAGTAATACAAATTTAAATTGGTATCCCACTTTGTAGTGACTGTATTAAAAATTCCATTAGCTCAAAGTAAGGCAAGCTCCAGTAGCTGCACCTAAAAAAGGTGGTTTATACAAGGCAAGCCTTTTCAACTGCAGGACTTGCACACTGCAGTGACATGTTCAAACTGCTGTGATCAGATTATTTGTATGATCTTCAGTTACAATTGCTCACATATTTCACTGCATGTTGCCTGTGTTATGTGACTCTGAGGTCAAGAAACTGTAAAATGAAAGAGTTTGTTTCTTTAGTATGGTTCTCATGCAAATGTAAGTATTAATGCTGATTTTGAATGCTTTTGACTGCTATCTTTGGCGGATAAAATGTGTTGAGACAAACTTACACAATTTGTGCAATTCTTGATGATTGTCAAAGACAGCAGACCATGCATAAAACCTCACGATGCAACTCATAATTATCAGCTTTCCAATTGACAGCATGTGCGAGAACATCTAATATGACATGACCATGATCTCGGACACAGATAACACATTTAACACTTAGGGCCAGATTTACTAAAGGTCTGCGTGTGTAAAAACATGTGCAAACTTGACATCACCCGCAAAAAATGTGCAAGCTGATCTACTAATGCAGCACACTGAGGTTTGCGTCTTTCAACTGTGCAAGATAATACGTGCTGTCCATTTAGTATGTTTGCCTTAATGAATATGTAATGTGGGCCGTTTCAACCCAAGTGTGCAAAATACAGGGAGGAGAAAATGCAAATATGTTATTTAGCACACGCATTGTGATTTACCAAAACTGAAGGTAAATTTTTGTTAACCTCTTCCACTAGAACCTGATCACATTTCATTTTGTGCTTGCAGCTTTCTGCTCGTCCAAACTCTCCATTCAGACACACAAAACCCTCATTTAAATACTGATGTCTCCACCCTGTTGAACTTGTTTTCATTTACGTAGTTATTCTTAGTAGATCACCCGCAAACGCATGCAAACGAAACACGCAATCTATTGCACCGTGCACGCAATTTAGTACGCACTATTTGGGATCTTAGTAAATCAGGCCCTTAGAGTATACTAGACAGTAAATACTGGATGTTTTGTGTGACTGATTATCAAAACAGAATGAAGGCAGGATCCAGTGAAGAGTGTGCTTTACTGCATTGAACATATGTGCTTTAATCACTTTTTGGTTTCTGTCCTTTGTTGATTATAATCAAAATCATCATCAAAATCAAGGATAGAATAAACAGGGACAAAAATAACCCAAATTATCCTGAGACAATTGAGAAAAAAAATGGTTACCATTCTGGTTCCTTGCACTCTTAAATCTTTGTAAAAGATGTATTGTTACTTTGACTTTTCTTACTAACAAATTGTTTGCTATAAAAATCATGAAAACCAAACATATAAGATATAAACAATTATTACGATTCATCCAATAGCTTTTTTACTCATGTATCTCATGAGGCTTTCTGATTACCTGTAATTACTAACTTATTTATCATAAAGACATTAACCCACAATACATCCAAAATCTCCTCATCCATGCTACACACACACCTACAGACCAGTTTTGTAACTTTATTAGTCTGGTGGCGAGCACAACCTGGAATGAATCCATAGATCTACTTACAGTTTGTTAATGTTCTCATCAATTATTCTAGGTCAGCAACAAACTGCATGGGGGGCACTCAGTTTCATTGGGTGATTGGACTTTAAACATGGTTGGAAACATATATTTTTGTTTTAGTTGGTACAGTAAATATATTACATATCAGTCCTTTAAGTTACGTTGCTACATCACAATTAAACTATAAGTCAAAACTAATTTTATCTACATAATCTCAATCGTAAACAAAAATGTAATTTTTTTTTTCTTTTTAGCAAAACATTTTTATTTTGTCAGATGGACGGTGTAACATGGCATAGATGGGTGGTTACAGGTACCCCAGTGCCCCCCGCAATCCACCCACTCAACCCCTGGTGACAGGCCTGCTTTAAGCAGATCACTTGTACAAAGGTGGGAGAGAACGTGAAAAGGAAATTTAAAAAATGCAAAAAGATTTTTAAAATATTGGAAAGGAGGAAAAACCTTCGACCACTGCCAACTAGCCCGGTGTACTGAGAGTCTCCCTGGACGTTCCACCGACAGCTGAACACGTCTGATAAGAAGTGAGCCAAGGAACAGTGGCAGAGAGAGAGGTACCAAGACTTAAAGAGAGATGAGAGAGGGAGGGAGGGAGAGAAATAGGAGCCTGATGCTGCTTACTTGATAGCACAGTTTGAATAAACACTTTCACTGCTGTGATAAACAAGTAGAACTTTGACTATAATGCCATATTGTTCTCTTGTTGCCCAGAGGAAACATTTAAAATAGAGATGTCTTCTTGGTTTAATTGTTAACTTAATTAAAGGCAGAATGGGCATGATTTGTTGGTTGTCGTTTGTAAAGACAACATTGAGAGTTACTGTATGTTCTGTGACTGCTGACACTGGTACAACAGAGTCTATTTTTAGCACGGATGCCCAAGTGGGAGTCAAATTGCTACCGATGTCAGCTAGTGCCAGTCCAGTCTGAGTACTTGTACTCATATCAAGCTCGTCATCATCAGGGTTTTAACAGAGATCACATTAACACACTCTTGGCTTCCCTGGTGACCTGTAAACTACAAAATGAATTTATCTAAACAGAACGTTTAACCTTGTAATATGACCCAATATAATACCTTTATATTGCTGCTGTATTTTAATAATAATTCTAATCAAAATATGTTCAGTAGTATTATAATTGAATTACTGTACTATACAGAATAACATAAATATTTGTGGTTTTATTCTGCTGGGTTTATTAGAAGTCAGAATAAACAACATCCACAAAGTCAGCCCATAGGCCTTTAATGTGGCTGTAGAGATTATAAAGAAAACTAATTAGAGCAGGGTTTATTTTTTGTTTTTTTCATTCCCAATTTTTACCTAGAAAACTCTGCAGAGGTCTGCTTCATCTTTCCCTGGATCCCTCTACAGCTGAGCAAACAAAAGAGTTTTCATTTTAATCAACTAGATGATTTTTTAAATTCAACACATGAAAAGGTGGGTGGAATTTAAATATTTTCATTTGGGCTTCCACGGGAATATTTGTGAGCATAGGTGACTCACATTATCAAGCTGAACATCCAACTAATACTCCCTTTTGGGTCGGCACAGTGGGAAACTGCATGAAACGTTCAGTACTGAAATAAACAAGAAAGAATGAGTTAGGATTGCATACTCACATCTAAGACAGAGCAGATGATGTTTCCCACTAGTGTTCACATCTGACTGAGGCTGTTTTGATACTCATTCTTCCTGAACTGTTTTGTTTTGTTTTTATTAACCGTTTCCCTTTGTGGGCTTTTTTCACAGTGCACTGTTTTCCTCCTGTCTCTCCTGTTTTCCTGCTGCACTTTGGCTGACATAGAAGAGTGAGCAGTCGAAATTACCTTGGATTGTCTCTGTGCAAAGAAACCCCTCTCTGAAACAGGTTTTTGTCTCTGAACAAAAAGGCACTCCCAATTTACTATAACCTACATATCATCACCTTTACATGCTCAACCAGAGTGTAAGATGCATTCTGTTGTTCTATGGCACCATCTTTTCTCTTTTTACACAGTAGTACCTAGTATTAATGAAGGTTAATATTCAGCTGATCAAACCTGTTTCGAAACAACAGCTGATTTGATTGACTCTGTTCAGTTCTGGTTATCTCACACTCGTTTTGTGTAGCTGCCAATATCCAGTCTCCTAGTGCCACTGTGAACTTTGCACAGTGCCCTGTACAGACTCAGCAATCCATGCTCATCAACCCTGTCCACCTTATTCCTCTAATCTATTGTCTACCTAAATAAACTGTGTCGTGTGACAGCAGAGCTTGTCAATAGGACCAACAGGCACTATTTCTAGTACACTGGGTCTCATAAGGCCACAAATTGAATGAAAGTTTGATCAATTTTTGTGCCACCTTGAGCCCTTACATGTCAGCGCGTCTGGGATGGAAGCTTGCAAGTCAGCGATATTACAGTGTGTTAACACTCTTTTTCTTGCTCAGGGTTATGATCTTATAGTTTTGTAAGCTACAAAATGTTCAGAAAGATCAATCTGTCATGTAGTGGACAAAAAAAGTGAAACAAAGCACTGTGTGAATATCATGCAGGTCACAGCTGTCTTTAGACCTGGATGTTGCTTTCCTTTGAATCATTGTTACATCTCAAGTCTCTTACTTGATGTTTCCTCGTTTGAGCCAGAAGTCATTATAGTCCAATTTCAAAGTTCTTATTTCTGGTCTGAGGAATGATGATCAAGGGGCAAGGAGTGATCTCTGAGGAGCCAATGAGCAAGGGTACACAAGAGCAGCCTTCACAAAAGTGTGTTACCAGCCAACATGCCTGCTTTATTGGAAAACAGTTATTGATTGTACGCTGCAGCTGATCAGACTGATCTGATATATCACAAAATCACTGCAGTTTCATACAGGAGTGTAGACCAATAACAGATTCAACTCAAGTTGTATACTTTGTTTTCTGATTCACCACCTAGTTCACCTAATTGTCAGTCTGAACAACAAAAGAATCATAAACAACTTTCTACATAAAGTAGAAAGATTTTTCTTTTCAAAATCTTTTTTCCCCCATTAACTTTTATCATGGATACAATTAAAGTAAGAGAGAGTCTGTAAGCAAGAAACACATTTAAACACATTTATATTTTACATAATTTATCATCATTTCCATTCAGTCAAATGTGAGGCTGAAAATCCCTGTGTTGTCATCAATCATATTCTGGGTTATTAAATTATGAATTCACAATCAGCAAAATCAACAAATACAGACACAAATAATGAATAAATAATATAAACACACTCTGCCAGTAGAAAGGGTTCATTTGCCTCTGAGCAGGACACAGTACACAGTACAAATAAATAATGTAGGTTTTAATTCATGTGCAGGTGTTTGTCAAACTAGTAACAGGCTACAGAGAGAAAACAGGCTGTGACATCAGTGTTACCACAATGCACAAGTGTGCAGACAAACTCCATCAAAAGTTTCAGCTTAACAGCTGTTAAAGCCAGTAGCTAGCTGATCAGCTGTGGTCAGCTGCTGCTGCTTCTTGTGGCGCTTTGAATGCGATATTTCCTTGTTTCTTCTCTACTAGCATGGTTTCCTTGCATCTCTCCATGCAGTCCATTCTCCTTCTCTATTCATATGATATGCTACAAAAAGTTGTGCACTACTATTCGTACGATATCATACGAATAGACCTCCTGGACACTTTCTTGTTTTTGTGTTAATGTAGAGGATATAAACCAAATCATCAGTGATAAAGACACAGCAGGGGTAAAATCTCCTGTTTAAATGTTGAATGTTGTCAAGTGTTCTAACAGTTGGTCCCATGTCTGTAGCCAATTTTGTTACTGAATTATAAGCCTTCAAACATGCACCAAGGTCAAGGTTGAAAGGACAGTATTTTAAAGTCCTTTCCAATGTTGTACAGTGGAAATTGCTTATAGAGATCTGTCCAGGTCAAACTGATCACTATGAGTGGATAATTAGAACCGTTTTTTTTTTCTCTTTTTATTTATTCCTCATACAGATTAACCGATATTTATACGTTTATTGCATGAATAAAAACTAGTTCAGAAAGCTTTGTTATTTACTGAATTGTATTGCCTGTTTCAAACACTTGTTTCGCTGCTGCATCTTGCTGGCTGGTTTTGGCAGTTTGTGACTTGCTTTGAGTTGACCAAATTTCTCTTTTTCCTGTCACGCAGCACCAGCCTCAGATAACAGTACATATCGTACATGTATCATGGAAGTCAAGTTTTTAAAAAAACAAAAAAAACAATTACAGTAAATTAAAATTTTCCATATGTCAACTTTGTTTCACAGCATTTCATAAAATAGTCACCAAATGTTAGCTAGTATTCTAAATGACGTTTTTTGGATGGTAGTTCTGGGTCATAAAGTTTGTTGTAAAAGAATGTATCTACTGAATATGTCAAATATCTACTACAGCCAAAATATTGAAATAATTCATTATTTTACTTCTTTTTTTTCAATCATCGATGTATTATAAATTATGTTCTCATTTTCTGGTACACAGCATAGTTTCCTCTCCTTGCAAGTGGGGAATATTGGCATGTGCCGTTGGCCAATCAAGAATTGAGTCAGCTGGTAGTGTGATGCCTGAAACAAACATCCCTCAGGATCATGTGAGAACTGTCAAATAAGCAAATCAGTGGAGCATGTAATTTTTCACTGCCATAAATACTCTTGAGAATGAGAAACATTTAAGTGGGAAATTAGCAATCTTGGAGTTTAAGAAATTAGTCTAAAAATGTATTTGCCATCGGGTAGATAGTGGTGTTTAGATTTGGGTTGCAGTGAACCAGCAGAAATTTGAAATGGAATTAAGGCCACTGAGCAGACAGAGTCATATGACGTGGACGCATGCGAATACAAAAGATTCGGCCAAAAAACATAGACACCTCACAAGCTATAGTGCTGTTATTGTGAAACTTATATGTTTTGCTCTGTGGACCAACATAGCTGTTACACATATTGATATGAGACTGGGATGTTAAAGGGACATGTGACCTGATCTATTTAAAGTAGGTGTATAAAGTCTTGATTTAGTTGTTTAAAGGTTCAAGTCACTTTTTCTCTTTCTGTTATTTTTTTTAGTATGTGTGTATGACAAAATTACTGGATGTTTTCATCATACTGTTTGAAACTATGTCTCCAGTGCTAGAGTATCTCAGACCCAACAGATCTGATTTTGATTTAATTTGGCCAGATGATGCATCTGGCACTGCTGTGAAAATTAAAAGGTGACAAACTGGTTTAATGACAAGATTAGCTTTTATTATTGTGTATGTCGGAAAATTCTTTTGCCTCCGTTATACCTGACGGACGTGGCATTATGGCAAATTTCAGTGTCTCAGGTGGGGCACGGTAACTATGGCCCGGTCATCAATGCAACTTTAATTTCCTTTTGAAATGGCCTTGCTACTCTACAACACTGCAGGTCAGACCGATATGTTAACTACTGTATACACTCAATTAGCCTTAAATTAACTGGCCCTATAATTGTTATTCAGTGTACCGATTTTTGGTACAATTTTGATTATGAATAGAAACACCAAAGTATGTATCTATTTTCCTCATGTTTATTTCTATTTAGAGTCACAGGTGACTGAAGTCAGTCCTGCAATTTTAATTAAACTTTAAGGTCAGTCAGTGAGACAAGGTGAACCTGCAGAAAGAAGCAAGTATTTTCAAGTCATTTCAGCATTGCAGTGTTTAAATCAACACACTACCATATTTGACAACATCTACAGTGTTTGTCTTTGCAACTGCCACCATATGATGGGAAGCACTGTGAAAACGATGAATAATAAAAGGATTAATTATTTCTCACCCATACCACCAAGGGAAAATCTCCATATGGAGTTTTCAGAGAATGAATTAAACTCACAGATGTTTCAGCATCTGGTTGATCCTTTTGGCATTTGTCAAGGTAGAATACATCACCACAGGGGACTGTACATGCTCTTTCCCCCTATTTTTGTATGCACAATTAGGCACTAAAGATCTAGCAGTCTAGTTTACACATAAGCAAATGCCTGACAATACCCAGCCTCAGCTCGCATTGGTCTGAATTTTGAACACTGTAGTCAAATGATGGGTTTTACTCATAGATTGTATAAAAAGATGGAAGTGGTGAGGTGTGACGCTGCTCATTGGTTTGTATTGGAGCCAGTTTTACACCCATAGTTGCTGCTTATGGTTGGCACCATTTTTCATTTATGACATTCCAGATGAGGAGTGCAGGCCTTTCACACTCAGGAAACATGTCCTGCAACCTCGGGCCAAAGTGAACACTAAATTACTGGGAACACTGAGCGGTGCACATTTGAGGTAATATTGAGCTACTTTAGCCAAAGTGTGTTAACAGGATAGAAAATTAAGTAACATCAAACTTTCCAGAATCTCGTGACAATAGATGAACTTAGAGCAAGTCATGCAGCTGGGAAGAGCATCAGGTGTGCAAACTGTCAATTGCAGTGGTCAATCAAATTCTAATTTTAAAATCTTATTAAAGGAGCAATACTTCCTAAAATGACCTCCAACAGTTTAAAGATTAAGAAAAAAATGTACTTGAGAAGTTAATGCTCTTTGGGAGTCCACTGAAGAACAAGGATTTTTTAACCCAGCATCGAGTGGTTATCAGTGACATTGCACTTTAAGGTACCTCCACATTGGCTTTAGCCTGAAGCCATGGTGGGTGCCACTTGGTGACACTCAAACATTGTCTTCAAAACAACTTATTTTTATCATCTGATTTCATTTTTATTGTATTTTCACAAAGTTTGTGAAACTATTCACCCTCAGATGTACTTACATGAAGCACAGTGCCAGACAGGCCAATGAGTCAGCTTGAGAAGAGTGGTTATCCTGACCAATGGAAAAGCAGGAATAGTTTCTAAACTAGACAGGGATGTTTATTGGAATCAAGAAGCAGTGTATTCATATTTGTCATACTGAGTTTACAGCATAATTAGCTTACAGAATGACAGAAGTGGACTTCAGTTTCTAAGGACATGCAGGGTACTTTATTTCCACCATGAAAATGGGTCCCTAGTGGAATCTATTGCAGCTGCTATAAATCCAAGTGGACAATATCCTGAATTCTTAATGAGGGAGCAATATACAAACCTTTTACTGCTATTTCATCCCCTTTGAAGTTCACAGGTGGAAAGTGTTTCATGGTCTAAAGATAGATTTGGGGTAAAGTATCACTGTAATGTAAAATATGCAGATACACACACAAGCAGATGCATATACAAGTTGTGCATTTCAGAGTGCTCCACATGCGTGTGAATCTGTCTGAGAAGGTATCTGTGTCTCACATACCTCTCCATCTTACTGACTTAAACAAAACTCTCCCAGAGAGGATGTGTCAGTAGATGGGGATGTAAAACTTCAACAAGATGGAACATGTCAAATCTAAGGATTCAGTGCAAGACTGCTGAGATATAGGGTGGATTCAAGAAATCAAACATGCCATGTAGAACTGACAGATGAAGGTACAAAAGACAGGAATGACATGGAATGATGCTTTGAAAGGAGACAAATTGTTTCCTTTCTTGTCTCTCTCTGGCTAGGAGACACCTCACAGCGACAAACATTTTCTGAGTGCAGTATGAGAACGATAGCTCAATAGTCTCCAATATTTGGTTAATCTCCCACACTTGGTCAAGGGGGCCCATTTGTGCAACTCATTTATTATACATGAGATTTGCTTTGTCTCTGCATAGATTGTATAATGTTTAAAATTATGCATTTTTATCTACAGAAAGCAGTAATCTAAATGTTATATTATACTTTATCAGAACCTCTGGGGCCAGATGAACTACAGAGGCAGTTGAAGTAGTCTAAAAATATAGTATCCCCCCTGAATCGTAGTCATTGTCATGATGTGTATTGTACTGAATTTTATGATGTTTGAAATTTTATGACTAACTGTAGCTGCAAAGACCTGCCTGGATTAGAAAGCGATCGCTCTTCCATTGCATCGTTTTGACTTAATCTGAATCAATTTTCTCACACCAGTCACATCTTGTGCTCAGCAGACCATGACTTCCTTCAGCTTTGGCAAATGAATTTCTCGATTACTTCAAAGGCAGTTTGCCACAGCAAGAACTAGCACTTTGCAACATTTGTAGCCTGCCAGCATCAACATCTTCAGTTAGAGGCTTACACACACCCTGTAGTGATACTCTGGAGAAAGTTCTAAATATTTTAAACCGTTTTGATCTCCATGACTCCTAAATACAAAGCCAAGTGACTGTAAAGAAGTTTGACAATGTATATCTAACTAGACATCTAACCTCAGTTTTCTCCAACAGAAATTATTCATATGACTCTATGAGCACGTTTTGCAACAGAAATTCTGTTAATACAGTATGGATAAGAAGTTGTGATTATATGCAGAATTATAATTACATAAAATTAAGCCAGAGAGCGGAGGCTGTTGGTTCAAATCAAAGATAACTTAGGGCGCACTCACACTAGGCAATCGTACCGTGCCCGAGCACGTGAGTGCTCAAGCATGGTATACTTCCCTGGCACGGTCACGGTACTAAGGATTTTTCACAAAAATAAGACATTTTAAATCCCGGGAAAATAAGCCAATTTTCCAGGGAATCCTGGGAAACACTAGCTGAGCCCTGGTCATTTCAAGCAACACTAAATGCAAAGCGGAGACATTATGGGTTCCCAATCCGACCATTTTTTGTGTATTATTTTGTCATTATTAAGGCAAAAGAACTCAATTTATGTCCATCAACAGTATAATGAATAGGCTATAGGCTTAATATTAATTTGCATCCAGCGTGCTGCGTTGACTTCATTACATCTGCTGCACCGCTGCTACCACAATTATGAAATGCTAAGTTTATACAATCTGTGACTGTGACCCTCATAAAAGTAATATTTTACAAATCTTCTAAGTCATTAAACTAAGTCTTACTTTTACTGGAGTAAAGAGTTGAATCAGTACGTCTGCTTTTACTAGAGTCTTTTTTACACAAGTATCTGTAGTACTGCATACTACAAAGACATGACTCAGAAGAACAAGCTTGCACTTTTTAATCATAGTGCATTGTGTTAACTGATTGGCTGTGTTGTGTTTTGCCGGCGCACACCACGCGAACACACACTGTGCATGTTTTATGGGAGTAAACTGTTGTTTTTGTGCAACATATGTGTCGGAGGCAACCGTGCTTGAGTACACTTGGGTTTGAGGTAATGTGAGTGCAGGCCAGCGGGGCCCTAGTGTGAGTGTGCCCTAAGGATGTAGATGTTGAAGACACAACAGAGGTGATGACAATATAAAAATATGCACAAAGTGAACCTGATTTTTCTCAGCATCCTTACTTTACCTCACTTACTTACCCTACCATTATAAAAAGTACACTTATTTTTCATTCTACAGTGGACATACTGCCTGATGATGAGCTATTTTATCTGTTGAGAGGTCTTTGAAAAGGAAAAGGAAAGAAAATGCACATCCCCAGAAGTGTCTTTCTCAAGCTGTTTGGCATTAAGAGATTGTATTATTCATGGGTCTTTATTATAAGGTGAGGAAAGGGGCAAAGTTGCTTTCATCTTCGGGACACCATCTCTTCAAAATACCCAGAGCTCTTCAACAGGTGAGGTGATTATTCTTCATCCATAATGTTAAGCTTTGCATTCTTGCAATGCACATATATGCAGTTTACACAATGATAACAGCAGTAGACTGACTTGAATTTCTTACTATGTTTTACACAATGGGTCCTTGATTTCAGACAATGTTAGATAAAAGCAGACCTCTTATTTCTAGCCAGTGACTGTCGATTTTACCATCTGAAATGTCTCAAATTGATTTTATCCACAGTAACTAGCTTGCTGATTAAGCTAATGCTAACTGCATGCTGTCTCTGGCTGAGTTTCCATTTGACTTATTTTAAAACAAGAACCTGCTACATACATCATATCCAGCTTGACACATTGGCCATGCTACATAGGTACAGTTGCTAAGCTGTGATTGGACAATCACTGTTTTGGGGAGGGGTTTTTGAAAAATTGTTCAGACTGGATTATTATTACATAGGAGAATCAGTTACTTTAGTTCTCCCAGGATGATACATCTTACCATCTTGATAAAAGGCAATACACCATACCCAGTACATTAATGTGTAGCTGGTCAATATTCACCAGTATGAGAATAGAGACTTTTGGTTAACATGTATCTTTTGTTACTGTGTTTAAATTGAAGCTGAACAAATTAGTTTTGTAATTTTAAGTGTCTGCTCTTTTGCTGGGCTAAAAGGGTTCATATTTTATTGCAATACATCAAAAAATTAACAAACACATATAAAATATGCCTGAGTAGACAAATTACATAGATTTCATCAGACATGCCTCAGGCATCAGGAAAATCTGCCAGGGAAACCTGGACTTGTGTAGTGTAATGTAATGGCCATAATTACAATGCGTTCCTTTGTGTTTTTTGGTGTGTTCAGCGAAATTGCTTTACCCAGCCATCTGTTTGCTGTTTGTCTGTTTCTCTCTTTCATACTCTATGTCATCATGAGTGGATGATCACAAAGCTGAAATGTGAACTGAAATAAATTCATCATATAATTTAACTAAATAACACTTTTTCTACAAAAAAAGTCTTGCTGAATGTGAAATGCTCTGGGAGGTTCCTCTCTGTTGTTGCAGTTTCTTTTTTCTTATTATAGAGACTGCTTGAGGTTGAAGTGTTTTCTCCGAGGTTCACCTGAAACAACTTCACAGTACACTTATATTGAGTTATGCATACTCAATACAAAAACTACAACATTAAACTCAATTTTAAAATATATGTTGTTTATGACACCACTGCAATAAGGCCCAATCCTCCTATTTTTTTCATGTTGGAGACCGAAAAAAATAAAAAGGCTGACACATCATGCACTTACACAGAGACCTAATTTTGTCACAATGAATTTATGACCACATGTGTAACCCCAATTCTGCTGTTCACCTTAAAGGCGGACTCAGTCATTCTGGGGAAAGGTCAATGGTATTTGAAGTAAATACCCAAACGAGTACACCCCTCTCTTTGTGCTCCTTCTGAAACTTGGCCGCCGAATTTCATTGACACGCATTGCCAAGGCAATGACCGAAATCAAGAGCTATACCTCAGCTGCAGAGTCACTTCTGTTCCTCTCAAACTATCACAAGTGGAAAAAAAGTCTATCCACACTCTTCGCCTCTCTGTGGCCTGCCCACTTCTCACTCAACTTGCTTTCAGCATCTCTGTCCACAGAAACAGCATCTGTCAGTTGCAGCTCCTGAGGAGCTGAGAGGACAGCAGAGAGACAAACCACCTTCACCAGGCTGACTGACCAGAAATTTACCAAAATCAAAGTTTTCATGGGAAGAAGTCAGCTGTGCTTGTATTTATTGATTCTCCGATATGGTTAATAAGTTGAAAACACATATACAGCAGGATATTGTGCGATTTAAACAACTGCCTCCTTAGATTCAGCTTCATTAAAATGTGACAAAAAACTGAGGTTTGAAGCGTAAAAACATGTGTGGTTTGGATTTAGGGGGGAGGAGTATCCGGTTGATTACACTCTGCAATCTCACTGCTGCATGCCAGTAAATCCAACACACCGGTCCTACATCCTACACATAATGTAACTTTTACTGAACAGTAGCTAGTTGCCAGTTTTATTTTAGTGATGAAACCATTGAAATGCTTGATGTACATACAACACAGTAAAAGTGTAACAGTATTAATGGAGAAGAGTAATGAGGTCATATCAGTTCTACAACAATATTTAAGGTTAGCAAGCATCACTATAATCAATGGTACTGCTCATACCAGACCATATACCATATAACAGCAAAACATTTGCATTTTATTGGTTATGAATGGTGTGTGACAACAATGGTGTGTTGTCTCTTATTTCAAATTAATCACACTTTAAACTAGGCAACAAAAACAACTTGTTTAAGGGGAGTGACTGAAGCAATGGATTATTTGAGTTTATCACATAAATACAGTTGGTACCTATAGAATCCAACTAATTGTAAAAGCTCATTTGTGATTACCTCCTTGAAAGAACCTTCCTACACCAACCCTTTCTGCTAGACATTAAATTTATTCAGAGACCATTTGCAAGAGAAAATATGTTTTGAAGGAAGATAATTCAACTGGATTATGTTTTCTAGTAACATAATTAGAAAATTATGTTAACTAATGTTCATTGTTAACAAATTTGATTTGTTTCACACAAGATTAAGGATGCAAATCCCAGTGTCTGGCCTCTAACTGTATTGTAATGGTACTATTTTGTATAGTGCGGGTGTAAGGATACGTAAATGGCATCAGGCGTCATAAGAATGGTTGAGGTTCGCACCCTTGTGCCTTCAGCTTCTCATCTTGTCCATGTAAAGTCGAAACCAGTCAGTCTCCAGTGTTATGTTATCAGTCAGATAATAAAGTTCACTAAAGGCAATTGCTGCCTACTGATTACATTTCCATATAAAGCTACATTGTGTCAGAATATGTCAAAAGATAGCTCAGTTCCCAACTTCCTAAAACTTTGATTTCTCTCCTGCAGAACAATGGCCAGAATGGTACCAGAGGTTTCATTATTACAGGATAGCAACGAAACTTACCAAGTAAGATGGCTTAGTAGGAGTCTTGCTGCAGAAACATAATCAGTTGAAACCTGCAAGTTTTTGGGGCCAGAACACTCACGTGCGCTGAGCAGCACTATGCAAAAATCGAGACAGCACAAGCCTCTCATTCCTCTGACAAACAGTAAAGACCTCTCTACTTAGTGCCTGCTGCTATGAATGATACACTACAACACCACAGCTGAATATTTGCCAGAGAAAGAACATGTTGTAGAAGACCCTTTCTAGACATCCCCAGGCATTTGTGACACAAGAAATCGCTGAGCTGACAAGTGAAATAAAGGCCTGCGAGGACGTACTCCACAAGGTATGTTCTGTCTCACCTACCAATATCGTCTGGATCAAGCAGCAGACCCTACAGGGTGCTGACATGATGACTGGGTGGTCCAAATATGCAGTTAAGGTGCCAGAAGAGATAAAGGCCTACTACAATTCCAGACATCACCTCACAATGTCTGAAGGACTAGTATTGTACAATGATAGAATAGTAATGCCTGATAAATTGCAGCGCATACATGATGGGCATCAAGGCATTGTGTAGAGCAAGCTAGGTGTAGCATGTGATGGCCTAGAATAAGCAGAGACATTCTGAAAAAAGTCAGCACATGAAAACACCGTGCAAGCCTACTAAGAAAAGATAATCTCCGATCACTACTCCACTACCAAGATGGCACCTGATATATGTGAACCAAATCCACAAAACTACTTTGTAGGTGTAGACTATTTTTCAGGGTATATAGAAATTATATTTGTCAGAGATATGTCAGGTGAGACCACTACAGGTAGAGCTAAACTGAAAGACAAATGGGGATGTCCAAATGACGTAGATAATGGCCCCCAATTCTCAGGAAGACCTTTCATGCAGTTTTCTCAGGAGTATGATTTCAGACACATCACAACCAGCCCTCACTATGCTGAAGCCAACGGTGAGGCAGAGAGAGCTATGAAAAGAGCCAGTGAAAGAGACCGATCCTTTCTCAGCCCTTATGATTTACAGAGCGACCCCACTGCAGACCACAAGCATGAGTCCAGCTCAGCTCAGCTCATTTTACAGTTCTGACCTTGGAAACTAAGCTAGTCAACTCAAATAATGGTACTGGTATAATGGTATATTTCATGTAGTGCAAAGCATAGGGATACTAAATATTTGTGTGTGTGTGTGTGTGTGCACATATGTTTAATTGCTGTCCTGTTTGTGCGTCCATGCATCCTGCCTAAATGTGTGTGTGTGTGTGTGTGTGTGTGTGTGTGTGTTTACTTACTGATCATTCACAGTGGTGTGTGTGCAATGTAGGAATATAATGATTGCATGGGCAGGATAGATAATATTATCTAGGATGTCCAAAAGACCAGGCAATGTCACTTGGTAGGATAAGTGTGAGCCAGCAATTGAATAGAGTTCCATTATTGCCAGCAGAGGATTTCTGATTATGTTTGTGAAAGCTATTATAACACAGAAATTGAAAGAGCTGAGAACTCAATATAAAGTGCTCTCTACCAGCTTGGGCTGTTTATGTAAAGCACTCCCCCACAGTTAGAAACCGTCCAGTGGTGTCTCAGGGTGGAAAGAGATAGAGATAATGAGAAAGAAAGATAGAAAGAAAGAAAGAAAGAAAGAACTTACAAACAAACGAAAGAACAAACGAACAAACGAAAGAAAGAAAGAAACTTGTTTTAGTTTGCAAAGCACAATTCCAATAACTATGACATAATCAAACTTCAGACCATTGTATTAAAACACTCCTTATCAAAGTGAAACATGACCTGTTACTGGCTGCTGACAGCAACTCTGTCAGCTCTAGTTCTCTTAAACTCAAGTAGAGCCTTCATTTCTACTGGTCATGGCATTCTGAAAACCTTTTTCTGGTTTTCTTTACACCAGTAGTCAGCAACAAGCAGCCAGTGGGCCAAAGCCAGATAATTCAGTTTTTAAATAAACTGATTTCCTTTTTCATTTTACAAAATTGGATTGACAGACCCACTTGTATGCTATAATGTCCAAATAGAGAATCTATCCCCAACTGAACAATGCCTATTATACTTTTATTCATGTTGAGAGTGAATGACAGAGACAAACATTTAATTTAAAACATTTAATACAGGAATTCCCGCAGGGAGTGGACAGCGCCTTGCTCAAACGCAGTGTGTGGTATGAAAAAAGGTGTACAGCTTCTGGTGCTGAAATAGCCAACATAGAAAAGACAAGAGAGTGGTAAACCATTCAACGTTATTTCTTACATATACTATGTGACTGTGGGCTATAGAGCCACACATGTGAACAGTAACAATAAAGCAAAGGTATTTTAATTTTATGAAAAACATTTTATGAATAACAAAAAGCCACATGGCTTAGCAGGCGTAACTTTAAGGGATACAAATTTGATGATATTCAGTAACTATATTCAAAACACAATTTTGCCATTAAATACAAAATGACAGGCTTGGTATGCTACTCACCTAATGTGAAAAGTGGCATCTGCCATCAGTCACAATTTTTTGAATGTCTAGTGGTATGGAGGTCACTTTAATACGCAGGCAGTTTCAAGGTTTTTATGCATCAGTTGGTTCCTCTCGTTGGTCTTTATCACATCCATCAATGAGAATGTTGACTCGCATGTATAGGTGGAAGGAAACATTGTGAGCACATAAAATGTCAGGCTCTTGATCATGCTACAGTATACTCCTCTGAACATGCAACCCAAAAGGCACTCACAGAGTCTGCACCTCTGAACACATCTCTGACCAGGGAGCTTGTCTGGAAATCAATTATCTCCATCTCTAATGCAGCCTCATCCAAGCAGGGGATGTTTTTTTTCACCAGGGAGATATCTGCACTTGTTTGGACTGTGAAGGGTTATGCACAAAAGTGGTGATGTCCTTTGGGATAGACTAGTGTTGGCTTGTGTTGGCTTGTGAGGCCTGGCACTTGGATCGTGCTGCTGTGTGCATAGCTTGCTGTCAGTTCTTCAATTTTGCACCTTTGTACCTCTCTCTGGAATGGAAAGGCCATTTTTAAAGTTCCTATGCTTTGTCTGGTGGTGTCGTCTAATATTATATTTCTTGCAAAGAGCTATGACCAGGTAGGATGAAAACATAGTTGTCTTTCCATTCCTCTTTGAATGTCCTATTATTGCTGTCAACCTTCTTCTTTAGACCTTTTAATGGTGATATTTTTTGTTGCTAGGGTTATTAATAGAGGCCAGACTTACTTGCGACCCCTGCTTTACACCATGAAAAAAAAAAAATCAACCTCAACAACTCACTTTTTTGCGTTGCTGCTAAAGAGTTTGGGCCTTCTGAATAGCTCAGTAAATATCTGTCATCCTTGCATGTATCTGGGTCCAAATGAAATGTAAATGTGGGTAATTCCTTCCTAAGGGATTTAAGAAATGTTGAGGATTGTATGTACTTCATAAAAGCTGCTGTGGACCATGTGGCAGATTTAATTCTCATATGCTATTCATTCCCGTGTACAGGAACAATTGTTATTCTCCTTCTCTCTCTCTCTCTCTCTCTCTCTCTCTCTATGTATATATATATATATATATATATATATATATATATAGATATCTACATATATATGTAGATATATATATATATAGATACAGTATATTTATATTTATACCGAGCTGTGAAAATATAGCACTGTGCAGACATGTATGCCGGGTGCCAAGACGTCTATGTGCACACTGTGTCTGTCCTGCGACTGCAGCATGCACCGACATGCACGTACAGCACATTTCGCTGTTTTGGGGGAGCGTGGGCCCGTGCATCACTGCTTGCAGCTTTAATTATAATTATTACTATAAAATAAATGTATATATAACTAATGTTCTAATCAGGGGAGATTATAGGATCAGACCTTTAGGGGGGCTCAGCTCCTAACGAGAACTGTGTTAAAAGTCAGAATATGAAGTGTTAAAAAAATACAATAATAATTCATTTATTTTTAGGGGTGCTGAGATCAAATGTAGGGGTGCTGGAGCACCCATAAAAAGGGTCTAAAATCACCACTCATTCTAATATTTTTAGGGCCCCTGTCAGTCATGGGCCCTTAGAATCATCCTAACTTTTCAACCCCTTACAGCACCTTTGTACACAATACAGTACAGCAGCTGCAGTCCAAGGACATGATCCCTCAACAGCACCTCAGCTGCCCAGGAACACTATTCTATAGGGCCAGACATTGCTGCCAGGCATTGAACGCAGGTCTTTGTACTGCTTTTCCCCCAGCACTATACAGGTGACTCAATTTTTTTTACATTAGACTTGAAGGCCATGATGGCATGTCGCTGGTAGCCAGGTCCTACTGTTGCTGTAAAGGGAAAATGTGTGACTTTCATCTTTCACATGATCAGAAAATACATGAGAAAGTTTTTCCAAATATTTGACTGGTATTAAAAAAAAATGTTTCACTTAAATTATAACCTTAAAACATACTCATGCATACAACCTCTTGGCGGAAGGTTATTAGTCCCTCCGGTACTGAAAGGTATGGATAAATACAGCAACAGGTGAATGGTTCCAAGGTCAGAGAAACAGACTGGATAAATAAAAGTGACAGTTCACATCTCTTTCACTTAAGTCAGAGTAGTGTATGGGGTTGCATGGTAGGACACCTTTAATGTAAGGAAGGTTATTATCTGTATTTCGGTTTTTGTATTTTTTCATCTTATCCTCTTCTGCTTTGAGAAATGAAATGTCGACGTCCTGCTGTGTGTAGGGATAATATGAATCTGTGAATTGAGGGAAACAACCTGGTGTTGACAGGCCAGAAGAAATGGACAACTGGCAAAGGAGACTAGTTTAAAAGAGAGCATGGATGCATTGTTTCATCAGCTTGCATCTGCTTTTTCTCTGTAATAGTATCATTTCATCCCCGAAACAGTGTCGCATGCAACACCAAGTGGGAGGCACTCAGGCATGACGGATGTGCACATGCACAGAATACATACAAGTTTGTGTATAGACAAGCACACACATAACCACACATGCTTATTCAAGTTTCACCATTTACACAGTACTTGTATAGGCACAGTGTAGAGTAAAGGTCCCTTTTATGCTCATTGTGTAGTTTTAAGGCCATGGGTCATTGTCTCTGGGAATGTCATTTGCCACAACGTTTTATGACACTGTCAGTCGACCTCACAAGCCCCAGGGATGAGAGTGAGAGGAAGAACTGATCTTTGTATTAAAGCTATAAATAAAATTATTGGACTTGTGATATTGTTTCAAACCTCTGGGCTGGTTGCTCACCCTGCTGCTATTAAGGACAATTTTCTGACTGTGACAGGTGTTGGGGGATTGTTTTCTAGCTTCTAGCAGTCTCAAAGAAGCTCTCTGGTCATAGTAACAGACCAGCAGGATGCTGTGACTGAGACACTGGCCCCTGATCATGTTTTCCATCTCATCAGATAGAACACAGAGTCTGTTTTATTAACATTCACAATGACACAGAGGCACGTGTCTGGTGTGATATGGTGATAGAATACAATAACTGGGTGGAGTTCCTTCTGATACAGAGGCAGACAGCTTAAGGTCAGCTAGGAGCTGCTTTCTAACTTATCAGCATCGTCATAATAACCACAACCAGTTGGGGTTTTTTGTCTTCAATTTGAAAAATGTTTTGTGTTATTGTAACATGATATATGATTATGTGCTTACTTAAAGAATATAGCCTAGTTTGACAATTAGGAAAATATGTGCTTTGATGTTGAGTTAGATAATAAAATCACCAGTCTCATGTCTGTACAGTAGATATGCAGCTACTGCACAGACATGTACAGTAGCTGCCAACATACACTTAGCTCAAAATAACTGTGCTCAGAGTGCCCCATTACACTGCAGTGTTGTTAAAATGTTTTCATCCAGTTTTTGTATGGATTAAGAACAGTACCCTCTTTAGTGCTGTTTACTCAAGCCCCTAGGAAGCAAAAAGCAGCAAAAGCAGGAATTGTTGGGTTTTCATTAGCCAGAACCTAACTCGATACAGCTGAAAGCGATCAGAAGACAGTAAAATAAGGCAGATATCTACAAGTACAAACAGGAACACATAGAGAAACTAAACTTCAAACCACAGAGATTCAGTCACAGTCTACAAGCGTTCTGAGAGCTGAACACAGATAGGATAAAGATATTAAACAACATGCAGGTAATGAGCATTACCAAACAGATACATCCTGCTGTAATCTTTGTTGCTACAGATTTTTGTACTGTCTACTCACGTGTTTTGGATTGTATTTGAGAAGTTTATATTTTTCGAAAAGAACAAGAACAAGAAGCTAAATCCAGTTACCTGCAGAGCCAAAGAAAGCTATTTATAAAAAATAGACTAACATAATGTAAATCTTTAATTTTGTAAACATGCTTTATCTGCCTTAACAAAACAAGTTAGCTTGCCGAGATAAGTAATTAAAATTATGTAAATAATACTTAATGCTGCGATTACTATCACATCTAACGCCTTTGGCAGGGGAGCAAACATCTCAAATGTTTGTAGAGGACAAACCAACCAAGACAAAGAAAATAGGTCCCCTTTAAGTAGTTTAGAGGCACTGGTAGGGGGATTTTGTTACCTCTGGTCAGAGCTAGATTGGTTATTTCTGCCTGCTTCTAGTCATTGTAATAAGCTAAGCTAACTGCCAACGGTTTCTTCATATTCATCAAATGAATAAGCTAATTTCACAAAATATCAAGCAATTCTTAATTTTTTATCTTCAACAGCTCCAGTTGGTTTATGATATTGTACAATAATGTTGTTTTATGGATTCACATGAGTCACAAAACTTTGTGATTACAAACGTATTGATGTGTTGAGTCTGATTCCATTGTCACCATGATCAGGGTTAATTGGGGTCATGCTGTTTTTTGGTGTTTGCTCAAAATGAATGATTTATTCACACAGTTATTAAGATTATAAAAGCATCCTTTATCACAATTTGTCAATGTGTGTGTCTTGCATATAAATTCAGAATTTGTCAATAATACAAACCATGTCTGAAATAAAATATTCTAAGATCATATTCAGTCCATTATGAATACTAAGTTATAGTTCTCAACTGGAGTGAAAAGACTCAGGTTTTCAGTATCACAGCATGATACAGTGACACAATCCACTGTCTTTGAATTGGCAGTAAGTTATGAATATGAGAATCTGCTGGATGAATCAGGGGTCATTTTGTGTAATAACATCACACTCACACTGAGGACCAGATTTCAACAGCAGACAAAATTACGGGGGTTGTCTGTCTCTCACACTCCGCATCAGAACACTCTCCTATTTCCAGAACAGGTCTTCTCTTTTCAGGTAAGCTGTGCTTCAGAGAGTGGTTGAGCCAAAATTACTGTACCTCGATTCTCTGTCAGCTCCATTTGCAGTTGAGAAATGTGAGCCAAATTGTTGTTTTTCAGATGTTTTTTTTTTTTTCAATACATTTTGAACACAGCATGATTTTATATCTGAAACACATTTGGGGAGTAGCATGAACATATGTTTAGAAATGGAGGTATTGTATGTATATAGTCTATACATACAAGTCCACTTGTCGACGAACACCTGCGTACTTAAGACCAGGCTTCTATAGGATGAGGAAACTCAGATTCAACAGATAAATAGAATCTCTTCCTTCAGCATCCAAAGCAGATGGTGCAGCATGGTCAATTTGAGGAATTCAATTTCTGCTTAGGTGGAAAACCAAATCAGCTGGATTTCATTTTATTATATTTTTCCTAGGAAACCGGTTCTGGATATGTGTTTGTTTGTTCTCTTAAACTTCTCTGTCCTTCACATTTATATCATAGTTTCTGACATAACCATGCTTCAAAGCTTAGAGATTCATTTTCTAGAGTCACTAAAATGCTATTTTTTAGTCAGAGGACTAATAAGACCCCCGTCATGTTGTCTTTAGCCTACACGGTACAAGAACAGCTAGCTGTGGCTGATTAAATTGGAAGATCAATGGATTTTAACATTTATGCTGCTCCTGTTAATTATTTCCCTATCATGATGGAGATTTTGTTGGCACAGTTGCAACGAGAATTGTTTATGTCTCTGGTGAAGGGTAATTTATATAGAGGCTCTGGTTAGAGATCTATCCCTTTTTAATTATCTCTCCATTTGTTCACCTCTGGTCACATAACTTCTACATCATGCTGTCAGCTGAGGATGGAGGTTAATTATATTGTTACTGCAAGGCTGTAATATACTTAACTAAATAAATGTGTATACTGAACCTCTTGAATTGTTTTTTTTTTTTTTTTTTACTTAAAACAGTAATAACTGGCTATTTGGATATCAATTAGTGCTTTCCCATTTATTGTCATTTTTTGGGACACTGCACATATCCAAGAGACAATATCCTCATTCTGCCAATACACAAAGGCCTTGCTTGTGGTTTTAGTAGCATGTGTGCACAGACTGTTGGATGTGTGGTTGGATATGCTGCTTCTGGAGCAGATTTACATGTGTTTAGTCCTACTCCATCTGTCCTTGATGAAGTAGGACTAGAGGCTGCCAGAGCCTTTTCTCCTGCATGCAACAATTACTTTTTCCCTCACTACATTCCAATGACTAAATTGTCAACTGTTTTATTATATAATTGTAATTAGTATTATATAATCATAAATGATGTGCTTTATAGACAGACTGCAATTCCTGCTGTACATTGCTTTTCAGGAATACTGCTCCCCTGTCAGTAGGACATAGCACCATGTGGTGCTCAGTGTGTCTGACTGAGTTGTTATAAATATTTGAACCTGTATTAATTACCTGTACAAATATTTCACAAAGTTACTTTAACCACAGACACCAGACAAATATTTGTATGTTGTACTGTTTTGCCATAGAACAATGGTGGTTAATAGTGGTTAACATGTCCAAAAAAATGTTGTTTTTTTTCCACTACAGACATGCGGCCATGTCTGAGCAGGAAAAACAGAAGTGTAATTAATGGCAATAGTTAATGGTTTTGTGCATGTTGGGTCGGTTACATGGCTTACTGGGACATCTAAATGGGACAGAACCATCATTAATTAACATTATTACTGTCAAAACTTCTGACATTAAAAAAAGAAAATCCATTGAACTTTTTTATTTTCAGATCATTGCAAACACTACATTCTGTAATTTATGTCTTCGGCAGTTGGTAGACAAAGTGAGTGCAGCAACAGAGAAATATCATTGGTTTCTGGCTGTTAAAAGTCATGTTTTAACCTGAGTCCATTTGAACTGTATAAAAATGGGAGACGCTGTGAAATGTATTTTTGAAACACTTTGTTCACAAACCAACAACATTAATGACATTAACAGTATTGCAGCATTTTGCATCATGCTATAACCTCATAACTAGACCCTTTTTTTGTTGTATCTGTAATTTCATTAGCTGCTTCAATCACTTGCCTCTATTGTCAAACTGATTTTATGCATGTAGCAGGCCACAGGTTCATCCACAGTGGTGCTGTTGCACTTCCTTCAGTGATACAAACATTATTTATATTTTCTTTTATACTGTTGTTGTTATATCTTTACTTAATCAAATAAAATACATGTATACGTAAATTAGCAGCAGTCACTCACTTGCCTTTGCTTGAAACACAATTCTTTTGCTACAGTGGGAAGCTTCTGAAAGGTTATGTACTGCCCTTTTCTGTTGAGGGCAAACCCTCGCTTGCCACTCTCCTGTCATGTCTAGTCTGAAATTACAAACAAGGTAGTAATAATAGCTAGAGTTTCCTGTTGTTCACCCCTCTCCCCTGGGGATAACAGTGTAACTGTGTAGCAATCTCCTATTCCAGCACTCTGCAATGTCTCTCTTTCAGGCACTGCTTTTCTACAGCGCAGATTGAGTTCAAGCCCTTGTGCAACAGCAACAATCCAAGCCATCTCTTTATATTTTTCTCTGAAATGAGGAGCCTGTGTGATTGGCAGGGTGTTAATAGTAAATGGATCAAATCAGAAATGTTGTCTGTTCAGAATAAAGGAACCAGCTGTTCTACCAGTATATATCCTGACAGCAGAAACATACCTACTCTTTGGCCTTCACTATATGCTCATAATTCAAGCTGCTTTAGCAGTATTACAGGGCAGTTTAAGAGTTTAAAAGATGTAAATGCAAATGTCAGTCTATCACTCTGAATTACAGAATTGTGACCAAAATATGGGGAGGTACAATTACTATTTTATATTTACTTTTTTTTAATAGTTTATAGTGTATACTATACTGCATGATCTAGGTATATGATTTCCATTAATGGGGTTAAAGCCATCTCAAACACCAAAATAAAAGCAATCATTACGCACATGATTGACTATCAATGCTAACACTCCACACACTGCCATTTCCCTCCCACTTCACGCCCTACAGTACCTTCTCAGAGTACCTAGAGTCCCCAATCACATCCGTGCCTGTACCGACCTGCCCACATTCACTGCTCAAAACACACCTCTTTAGAATTGCTTTTAATGCATGATTAATGCCCACATCAAGCGTTTTACATGCACTTTATTATTTTTATGCTTATTTTAATTCATTGTTCACTGTGTTTTCTTACCCGTGCTTCTGTAAAGCATCTTTGAGTATCAAAAATAGCGCTATGCAAATAAAATGTATTATTATTATTATTATTATTATACATTTTAGAACAGATATGGTCATAAGGAGTAGCAGTAATTTTCCTGAATTTGTGGTGGACACAATATAGAAATAGTGACAAAGGGGTGAAATAAAATGTATTTAGCCACTAAATCTATGGCTATTTAATACATTATTAAGGTGAATGTTATACTCACACTGAATACCATTGCATTAGATATAAGTATAGTCCATATTTATACATATTATAATGTCAAAGAATCTCTTACATGCTATTATCACATACACATTTTAGTCTTGAGGACTTTAAAGCCTCCTTTCTTCACGTATTTATTCCCATAAATGCAGTTGCAGTTGCATGCTCCAATTTGCAAACTAGAGCAGATAACAGACCTCCACTGTGTACATTATATGAATGAAGCTGTGAAAGTAGATGCTCATAAGGGAGTAGATTTGAAACAAAAGTGTAGCAGGAGTCTATGTGACTGACAAAAATCAGCCTAGCAGTGTTTCAGAATCCATCTGTGAAATCGGCTTAAAATTACACTCCCAAGAACACCATTAACATCATAAAGAATTGTGCCCACCAGTACTTCACCCTGAAGAGACACTGGTGCTGTCACACCTCACAGCGAGATTTATCGGCAGCTCTGTGAGAGGGCGTATGATTCCCTCACACCTCTCCCCTGACTCAGGGGTCATTGACAGTGACTTACGCGAGAGGAGACATAAGTGTCATGGGGAAAATATGTGTGTCAGCTCGCATCAGTCCTGTTCTGCTCACATGGAACCCAATCACACCTGAATCAGTAAGGAATCCTTGACAGTGATGCTATGATACCACCAAAAATCTGCAGGGCTACTACTGGTATATCTTTTTAAAGATGCATGCATCCATAGCAAGGGAAGAATGTACACTTCTGCATACACAGTTACATAGTCTATTAAATACTAAACTAAATAAATACTGCAAACTGTACATTGTACTATTATACAGATTATAAAATTAATTTGGACAATAGGATATCAAAGACATAGACTGCCTGTTTTTTGAAATATCTAAGGAGCAACTGCTGAAGAGTGTATGCTCATAAAAGAGAAGATATTTCAATATGAGCAAATAATTTCAGGATGCACACAAACAAGTATATTTTATCTTTTGCCTATTGATATATTGATTGATTGATTGATTTTTTTTTTACGTGTCTTGCACCAGAGGTGCCCAGCCCAAATGGGCTAAAACACTAAAACAAAAGAAGAAAAGCACAAACATATATAGATATAATTCAGTGTTGATCATGTGATAAAGAATTCCTCCTTCATATCAGAATAAGTAACTATCAACATAATTCATTTGCCAAGGCAGACGTGTGTGGAAATAAATACAACACAACACAATGCCTTGTGATCCTGCTATGCTTTACAGTATATTGATCTCTCTGGATATCCAAATATGTTGTCTGCTGCTGCAGTAATGATTTACACTACCTGTGTGTAGTAGACCATGACAAGAATATTATTGCTTCATAGATATATATCCAGTTCACCACTTCATACACACATTTACACATTAGTACTGTGATTGTGCTTGCCTTGTTGTGCTGACCACTGGCTCTGCATCTTAAATGCCATGTCTACATCTGCAATGTTGTTCCATTATTGTAAAAGCTTTTGTCTAATTGCTCAGCATGGTAGCCTCTTCATTTGTCCTGACAAAGACAATGGTGGACACAGAAAACATGGCTGGCATCAGCAGGGGGAAAGTTGACTGACAACTGTAGCTGACTTGGGAATGTCCTAAATAGTCTTTCTGGGAAGATGTAGACATTATCTTAATAAAATTTGGTGCATTTATACATGTTCATATTCAGTAGACTAACAACCTCCAATAACAAAAATAATGGGCAATAATGATGTCATCTTCCAAGGTCTATATTTGTCTTAAAGCTTAAAGCAATGTGTACTACAGAATCTTTGAAACCCATCACCACAGCCCCTATAAATGCATCCAGTGCAAGAGAGCTACGCAGACACTAGGTCAGAGATAAATCCCACTCATTTCCTGTGTTGACAGTCTGAGGCTGCTTCCTTGACTTGGTCAAATTAACGGCCCAGAACGTTATTTTCCCATCCAATATGCTGCCATCAATCATCCTGTGTGGCTTCATCGCTTTCAAAAATTATGTGTCACTGTTTTCTGCAAAGGCAAAGCAACAAATGTAGTCACAAGGCAAAGGCATGATGATAAAATGCATAAGTTCGAGGTTAGAATGAGTGGGAAGTAAAACCTCTAGATGACAGGTTGAATCTCTGCCCAAACAGGAACGAAGATGTACTGCACAGCAATCAGCTCTGGGTAGTTAAGGTGTTTTAGTGAGAGTGTCAGGAGGTGATCGCTGTTGTTCAAAAATTAACTTGCAGGACCAGATCTACAGTAAGCAGTGTAGCTCACAGTGTTCTGTGATGTTCAAGCTTGCCAAGAAAACTCCAAAATGTTAACCTCATGAAACTGATGAAGTACTTGTAAAACGAGTGCTATTCATACATCATCTTGTTACATAAAGTGTCACAGGCAAAGTATTAATAGTTTTGGATAACAGCATCTTGGCAAAAGGCTCTAAAATCTGCTCATCTCTCTAAATACAGACATTAACTCAAGTGGAATTCATTTTGGTTGTAGGAACAGGTACATTTAACATGTTTGTTCCTACTACTCAGTGTATTTTAATTGCAGCATGACGAAACAAATAAAAATGGCTTTGTGTGTGAGATATTAGTCAGAGTCACACTTTATTGGAGAGCATCTTGCATTTGAGGTAATAAAAATGGTTTGATTTAAGTGTATTTATCAGAGAATGACATCTAGTCTCATGTAGGAAGACAGAGGAGAAAGTATATTATAACTAAAGGCTGTGACTACTCCTGTGTGAAGTATGGAGTTCCATTGCAGAGCAGGAAATTGCAAGTGCCAGGGAACAGAAGTGAATGACATCAAGGAGGATAGTATGGTAAGGGAGCATGTAAAGCGCATCCTCATTTCACTTCTACACTGATGCTCTCTCACTGCCTGATCACAGAACAGCAAGGGCAGATGGGAAAGTGGATGGGTGGGGGAATGTGATTTGAGGGCATCAAGAAGCGGAACTGACAGAGACGGATTCACTGTGGCCCAAGCATGGAATTGCTTTTCCTTTCCCCTGGAACTGAGCTGGAAGTGTCTGCAGCTGCAAACAATCTCTAAGCAGCAGCTTTCACAAAGCCCAAGAGCCAGAACCATGAAAGCTCAGAGGCAGGTGAGAAAACTCTGAACTATTTAGAACAAGAAAAAACAGCTGGTGAGGAATAACTAAAAGTCACCTCAGGTCCCCAGAAACAGTTCTGTCAACAAAAAACCTTAATTCAAACATATTGCGTGTCTTTTCTTACACTATATAACTCAAAAAGCATGCATGTGTACTTGTGAAAGTATATGCATGTGTTACCATGCACACAAATGGCTGTTTTTATGTGACTGTGAGAGCCACAGATGTTTTGTGCTTGTGTTAGGTTTTTGGCAAGTTGCACAGCTAATTATGTAGGTGTTACAGAGCCCCAGGTTGGAAAATTAAGAAGACACAGGAGTGTTTCACTCTCTCAGTTTGACACAAGGATGGAGGTGTACTATTCAATTTACACCTTAACCTGAGAGAAGGTTCATGTGGCGTGCTGAGTGACTTCAAAAGGAAAGTTCACAGACAGTTTTATTCAGAAAAAATTATTATCATGTCTTATCATTGCTATTAACATTATCATTAACAACATTATGAAATAATTGCCCATCAGTACTCACAATGAGCCACAAGACAGTGATGTTACCATGAGAAAACATTATTAGAGCCTATATGCATAGCTAAATTAAAATAATACAGATTATTCTCCCAGAACTGAATGTGACAAATAGGTTTTCTTAATGGCCCGAACTCTTGGAGTTAACATTTGTTCTGAGGAGATCAGACACAAGCCCCTGATGTTCACCCGTAATGGTGCATATCTGTGAGGAGATGAGGCATTGTCAGGCTGACAGCTTTGTCCTCGCACAACCCAAGTCTCATATTCATAACTTGATTTCTTTTCATGTGTATGTATGTTTGCAACACTCAGTCACTCCAGATACTGAAAACATACAATCTCTCACATTGGTTTATGGATGTCAAAATCTTTGATAAGGTAAAAGCAGGTTGGAGTAACAGAACAGCATATTGAACCCAGGCCAGCCTAAACCGCTGAGAACGTCAGAGACTTTCACAGAAGCTGAACATAGTTTACCCACAGTCAGGCTATGAAAAGGCATTCATGTGTGAGAGAAAGACACACAGAGCATTATCCTGTGCCTCTTCTGCCTCTATTGCCTAACAGGATTCGATATGTTTGTGTAGTGTGAACCATCCTCATTTGTCTGTGTGTATTTAATCTGCATCTGAAGCAGCCCCATTGGTGAAGGCTATTACAGCCTGCTGACAAGACCAAAAGTGAAACTGAGATAAACATCAGCGATGAAGTAGTGGTAAATACATTTGCAAGCCTGTTTTTACTCTAACATGTTACATGGACTGTACAGGATTGCCACAATGGGTGTCTCCCTCCCACTGACCTATAGACATGAAATTTTCTTATGGCTAAATTAACTGAGACGAAGAATAGCTTTCATCAAGGAGCGATGATAAGAAGATCACATACTTTGCTATTCTTCCATTCATAATATATGCATGCATTTGACAATTCATGGTAATTACAGTCAGTTGTTGCCACTTTAGAGACACATGTCAAGCTCAATGCAATACGTAGCACAGTTCAATGTTTTCCTATTTTTCATCTCATTCTAGCAGATTAACATCAAACTTGCGGTTAGGAATGCCACAGTGCATCAATGAACCGGGCCTTTAGGTAACGGTGCTTAGCAATGGACTCATCCTAGTCCAGCTATTGTTCACACCTGGGAGAGTGTGACTTTCCCCTTTCTGTTTTTGTGAGTGAGCTCTGATGTTTTTCTCCTTTGCATAACTCTCTGTCTCCTCTCTTGCTCCCTTCAGCCACTCTACAGCCAAACGTATAAGTGAAGCACCGGCTCTTCAGATAACAGTGACAACACAAAATAAATATCTATTACACCATCAATATGGCTGATTTGAGCCTAAATTGGAGTGCTCAGCATTAGTGCTAAAGTCTAAAGTGGCGCTGTGATACGATAGACAGCAGGCTGCCTATAACAGTGTGTAGTGTGAAGGTGGCCTCCACTGAAGACGCTGTTCTCTCTGCTCTGAGTGACACGACAACATCAAAAACATGTCTCTGCAAAGCATGTCATGACCCCGTCACCCAGGTCACACAGCACAGCAGACAGCTGACAAGGGGGCGGGCAGGAGCTCCACTCTGCAAACACTCCAGCAGCTGTCAGAGACTTCCATCTCCAGCAGAAGTAGCCTTCTTCTCACTTGACAAAGAACAGGTGAAATGCAATAAGAAAAAAGAAAAGGACAAGGGGGCTAAAAAGGAAAGGGCGAGGTGGGACGATAAAAAAAAGAGGACAGGAAGTTTACAAAAGGGGAAATAAGTACAAATGGTATGAGAGAGGGGTGAGGAGACATGAAATGGAAATTGCAAGAGTGAAATGTGAAATTGATAAAAGGCAGCAAAGGAAAAAAAAGGTAGTGAGACAGTCAAATGCAGGGAAAACATGGGCATGAATTATTCTGTTATCATCCTGTCTGACAGCAGTCTCCAAAGGCTTTCTTTTTTTTGCAAAGAGGTATTCTTCCGGTACAAGCAAACAGCCAGACCTGTGGAATGAAATATTAAAGAGTTCATATCTGCATGCATGTAGATCCGAGGGCTCAGCCTACATGACACGACAGCATAATCCCCAGCCCTCTGTGGTCCAGGCACAGTATTAAATGGAAAAGCCACAGAGAGAGATGAAGAGAAATAGTTCTTTCCTCCCTCTAATTAGGTTCGAAGGTTGTGAAAGACCGGAACATGAGACTGACAGTTGCTCTCTCTCTGCAAGAGACAAGACTCTTAAACCTAGAGACCAATTTGTAGCCATGTCAGTCAAGCCTACTGTTTCACTGACCTGCAGGGGGGTGGGCAAAACTAAAACTGTATGTCTCAAATGCTTTAGGTACAATTAGAAGGAGTGAAAGGACATAGAATTTGACAGACTTTATTGAGCAAAACTTCTTGAATTGCAAAAGATAAAGATAAATGTACGTTCCCCACACAATTAGTAAAAACAGTGTACAGTGCACTACCTGATGGCACACAAAGTTAGCAAGATATTTCCCTCAGGAGTTGGTGGAGACTAAAACTGCATCTGCTGAATGTGCAAGTAGGCTAACTGTTACTATTTTGCTCTATTAAAGGGTGATAATATGTCAATGATATGTTCACAGCATAGATGTATTATAAGAACTGGATACCGGACTCCAAAACTGTGCCCATTCAGAAATTGCTCACTGAGCACATAAGCCAAAGCTTGGAGAACAAAAGTAATCGTGCAGTTCATGTAACACATTTACCACAACACCATCTGCAGAGCATCATTTGCACACAAGGAGTGTGATCTACTTCGTGGAAGATTTGACCAAGGAAAACAAACCTTTTCTGTGGCCCCTTGAGGAGGCAAGAAAAACAGGGTTGAAAGGCTGGCCCCAGGGGTCCTCACACAATTGTGGATGGAAAATGAGTTTCTGCAATGACAGTAGAAGGTCTTCAGGATAAGGTATGAAGAAAAAGCAGTTTTTCTACATTGCATAGCTCATACTAATTTTCTTTAAGAAACACATTCAACGATTGCTGGTGAAAAGTTTTGGATTAATCAGCATGGTGACAAATGTTAGTATAGTTACAGTACAGTTGGGGTGGATATCTTACTGAATAATTGCCCAGGGTCAGCCATTACAGTTCACTCTGATGAGGTTGGTCACTGAATAGTCATGGTCATGAATACTGACTGAAATATTGTGACATAAACAAGCATATAGGGATTTAAAAGGAATGAGTGACCATCACTATAATGGAAATATCCTGGCCTTTGGGGGAAAAAGTGTTTGGAGACAAAAGAATTATAACACACAACAGTTTTATTGGTTCAATTTAAATGTTTGTTAAAGGTCTAGACTTCTGATTAGTTAGTAACAGCATTTCCACTGATGTTTGAAAAGTATCCATATATCTTGAGAACTAAAAACATGAGATGCTTTAATAGAAATAAGGCGTACTGGAAATTCAGTGCAATCATTTTATTACATAAGGAATATGTAAAAGCTAGATTAGATTGGATAAAAAAGGAAAATAACATTGTATATTTATCCAAATGGGATTTTCAAAAATATAAGTTAAGACCATAAACATTTAGCAAAAATGGCAAATAAAAAAAGACAGACAAAACAACTACTGATTAAAGAATAACATGAAAATTGTAATATAAGTAGTGCATCAAGTGAAGAAAAGCAAAATATCATAGTGCTATATTATAAAGCAGACAGAGCTTGTATCTGATCAGAAGACAAATGAATAGAGGAAGGAGACAAAAACACCTCTGACTTTTGTAAAGCAGAAAAAAAGAAGAACAGGGGAAAATGGAATTACAGCATTATACATCAACAACAAAGAATGTATGATAACCAGAAAAGTTTTTCACTGATTGAATGACCAAATAAATTCTTTAATATAGTGGAAAGCAACATCCCATGGGTTAATCAAAGGGACTATGTGAGTCTGACATACTGATAGAATTGGAAAAGGCTAGCCTAGAAGTAAATTAAAATTGAGTTAAAAAGTCCTTAGGCTCAGCTGTGGGCTGTCCACACTGAGAACAATAACTATAACTATAATGACAACAATGTGAGCATCCACACTGAGAATGATAATATTCTGTAAACAGCGGTGTCAAGCACATCCTGTGGGATTCTAACGATATCGTTCTCCACTATCATTGATAACCTCAGTCCTATTACCATTCTGAATCACTATAAATTCAAGGCTAACCCTAACCCTTTTGCTGAGATTGAAGATTACTCTACCCCAAGTTATTAGTACAACTCAGTTCCGGTGAAAGACCAATTCATAACATGTCTTATTTGAGATATTCTAGATTATGAGGATTGTATAGAAGATAGTGGTTAAATACTATTTCTGTACTTCACAAAAACCATTTGCTGTGATGGAATATCCACTCAAACCCAGACACTACAACATTATGGGTATGGATGTAAATTGTTTTAGTTATTATACAAAATTTCTGTAATAAAAGAACGAGTTCAGAAGCCTCACCTTTCAGTACTAGCCATTTTGGCTTGAGTCACAATTCAAGGCTGTCCGATTAGTTCTGGTCTATTTATTTTGTCAGTGTCAATACTAGATATTGTGCAAATTGTCAAAATCTTTGGTATCAAGACGATTTGAAAAATAATTGATCATTAGCCAGTACGCAGATGATACAATAATTTGTCTAAAACTGAACATCAAGTCCCTACTGCAATACAAACAAAGTTTTCTCCAAAGCCTCTGGGTTGCTTTTTAGTTTGAATAAATTTAAACTGTTACAAAATAAAATTGTTCACAGAAAACATTTTATAACATTAATTATAAAATCTGGTAAAACACTGAAAAATCTAGAAGAATTAAATTCTTTAAACTTGACAGGAAAATTGACAGATTGTAAAAATAGGCTATTTTAAAGTCTTAGATTCAGACTATATTTGGTCATACTTACCTTCGTGAAGTTGAACACATTTCCAGAATTCTACACCTGACATATTCCCAGACAAAGTCCTTTATAAAAGCTGTGAAACAACCAAATTTTAATTTTATTTGGAATAACAAAACACATGTTTTTTTTACACAAAACCATCTGAGAGGTTGGAAATTACTTGGTGGGTGATTGGTTGAACCATCTGTCTATCACCATTTTACCTTGCGAGGCAGCTGGATTCACAAGATTACGAATCAGATCACAGTCCTCATAGGACACTGATTGGTCCAAACCACCAGTGGTTAACCCTGTGGTGTTTATATAGCAAACCACGATCTTTCCCAAACAGTAACCAAGTGGTTTTTGTGCCTAAAACTAACCAGACTGTCACAGTCTGTTCTGCTCTTCTCCTGCTGCTGGTAAATTTCCATTCACCACACCCCTGCTCTACTCCTGCTAATCAGCCACACCCACCTCATCAGTTAACTCTGTTCACCTGGGCACTCAGCTGCAGCTCATCAGTAATCACCTGGACTCTCAGCTGCACCCCATCTGTAATCAAGTCAGTATATATACTCACTCTTGGCCAGATCAGCATTACCTACATGCCAGACCTTCCAGCATTTATTCACGGACTGAGTCCCTGGTTTTGACCCTGCTTGCGTTTGACCTCCTCTCCTCGTGTCTTCCCTGGCAAATGCACCAGTCTTCTGTCCCTGACCTCGAGTGTCGCCTGTTCCTGTTTGCCTGTGGCGTTGTGGTGTCCTCTGGCTTCGAGCCTGTCAGGAGAGCCCAGAAACTCCAGCTTGGTCAACCTCATGTCCGTGAGTGCTACTGGCATCATCTTACCTGCTGCCAACTCTGTCTTTGGTGACCCTGAGCCCAGCCTGCCCACCTACATGTCCTGCCAGATACCTGTTCTGTTACCTTACTATATATAATAAAGATCATTTAAAACTGCTCCCTGGTTCTGTGCTGCTATTGGGTCCTACCACTTCCACACCCGTTAGACCTTGATCAGTGTTGTCATATCATAAAACAATTACTTTTTTAACATTGATTTGTGTCTTGACAAAGGTTCTGGAAACTGTTAAAGATGGGCCCTCTATAGTAATATTTGGGGTTTTAATTCTTATCAAATTAAAATCCTTAGTTACAAATATTAGCCTTTACCTCTGTTTTGGCAAGATGCCATATTTTACTTTTATCACCTGAGGCTTCTTCTGTTTCTCTGCTCTGTGGCTTAGGGATGTTGTGTATTTTCTTAAGTTAGGTTTTCCTCCCTTCCTATCTTGCTCCTTTTGTTTTATTGTATGTATTTTTTAATCTTTTGGTGTTATTTAAATGTTTACTTATCAACTTATTCACTTATTTGTATGTTTTATATATTTGAAATGCTAAAACACAATATAATTGTGCATAATGTTTTGGTGTCCTTGAGTCCTCCTTTTTGAGACCCTAAGGAAAATTCCTGTCATAACAAAAATGGAATATATTTGTAATTTCGCACTTCTGTCCCCTTTGTCTCCCTGATTTAAAAAAAAAAAAAAGTTTTAGAAAGCACAGGCAAATGTCCTGCTGATTACTGAAAACACACCAATGTGTCGTGCATGACCAAACACCATATTTGGTTGTTTAATTCGGAGGACTTGTTGAGCTGATGGCCTAAATGGGGGCATTATACAGGTGTGAAAGACTACGTGTCGAGAAGAAGTATTGTGGTCTGTGCTTTCATTGAGGATGCAGAGAACAGTTCTCTAAACTAACATGGCATTACTCAGCCATGGCAGCGGGAGATAGGTTGCAGCTATAGGGCTTCATGAACCACAGTACTTAGGGCTCTAGGGATGTCAGAGGGAGGATTGGGGTTATAGCATCCTGCACTCAGGGGTGTCTGGTGTGGAAGAGAGATGAGAGAGTAGAAGATGACCATTGTTCTCCCTGAGGTTAATGTAGTACTATCAGTTGCACAGCTGTCCTTGTGGCTGCATTTATTTCAAGAACAGCTGGAGGAGGAAAGTGAAAATAAGCATGAGAGAATGAGCAAGATAGAGGAACAAGAACCATGTAGATCAAGGGAGGAAAGAAGGGCAGAGACAGCGAGTATGAAGCCAGAAAGCAATCATGGAAATAAATGTGCAGAGCAGACAGGAAGTCTTAGCTTCTTTAAGTGCCTTGAAAGTTGATAGCAGGTTTCATTTTAACCAGGGTCCCGTCTTTGAATTAATGTTTAAAAAGACAAAGTGCAACATATGTACTCAGTTACAAAGGTAGCAATCAATTCATTACAGACATGTAATTATCCAGTGACTCTGGCACAAGTGCTCACAGCTATCTGCATAGTTATTTTTTAAGCAATAAAGGGAAGTGTTATACTTTATTGACTAGTGTTCCCAGTGTTTGTGTATATTTAGAAAGTGTTTTCTATATGTATTTTTTATAGACTAACCTTAAAGAAGTAAAAAACACCTTCTGTTCATGTTGAAGTTTGCCAAGGATTACAATGAAGTGTGATTGATGTTAGTCATCGCTAGTGGCCCTATTTTTCTGCTCTAAATAAACCGGAGGATAAATCCAGTTTCTAAGCCAGTCCCTCAAAGGGCTGACCTTTTGATAAGCCCATCACTCAAATTTATGGCAGCTTGGATATGCTTTATTGCCACAACCTAGAAAGGGCTCATGTTGACATAAGATCATTTACAAGCTTCTCCACAGGACCTTCAAGGCTCAACATCTCTACGTGTACTAACAACGAGAGATTATCCTTAGAGCAAAATAACTTCAGCCTGTACTCCACCTGAGATTGTATTATCAAGAGGGGTGGCAGGTAGAGACACATTTTTTGTGCCTTGATATTTCACAAAACTACTGGTTTCTCTCCTCAATGTCACAGTTCCCCTCTTCCGTGTTTGTTTTTTTACAGCCATTTCATGGCAACCCTTTTTTCCCCTCTACTTGATTAATTCACCTGTTGAATTCAAGGCCACAAATTGACAGGTCAAAGTAGTTGAAGTTAAAGGCATCCAGTGTCTGTGGTGGAAGCAAACTACTCAAGTTTGTGACAGCAAAGGGTGAGTGAGATAAAGAGGAAAGGGACGGTTGAGTCACTCATGTGTCCTTTGAATCTGGTTATCTGTGTTGGGCTTCTTGTTTGCCTGAGTGATCCAGGCTGGAACCATCACAAGCTCGCTCTCTTTCCCCTCTCGTTCATGTGAACCATGACTTTCACTGAACTGAGAGAGCACACAGCTGAGATAAGGGCTCCAGTCAGACCAACTGTGGCAATGGAGCCAGTGAGAAAACATGGTGGAAGGAGCCATCTGGCCAGCGCCTCTCTGTCCTCGCTCTGCTGAGCACAAAGCTGGAGCCACCTGTCCTGTCTGCCACACTATCCGGCAGAAGTTGAGTACCACCAGGATGGTAAGACAAGATAATGTGTGTCCGTTTGTGTGTTCAAATTTCACTTTGTGCGTTTCATAGGAAAAAATGCACAGATGGAGGAAATGTATTTCTCCTCAGAGGATAGCAGTCTGTTTACAAGTCTGTATCGTTTCTATGAAATCATATAATCCATCTTTCTCCTCTTTTCTAAAAGGCTTTAAAACTATTTTCATAAAAGGATATGCATCTTGTGTTTCTACTTATTGACTGAGGCTTGGGCAAGGTCATCCGCAAAAGCTTTTGTGACAATATTCTCTCTGAGAATATTGGATTTTATCTGCATCGATTACCAAAGCATTTGGCATGAAAGAGGAAACATTTAACATTTAGTAAGAGACACCACTGTGCTTTGAAGTGAAACATTCTGCCAATGCTAAAGCTGCCTTCAGATGATAAGAAATTTGCTTTTTGCTCATTGTGAAGTGGGGCAAAGCATAGCACATGTATACCTCATCAAAAAGTGTGCAAGGTTGGCAGCAAGGATGCTACCAGGGTATTTGATGAACATTGCTGCCATTTTCTTCTGATGCCATTGGTCAGTTGATGGCAAACAGTCCAACAAGAAACAAGGGGAGAGAGACAAAGGCATGAAACAAAGGTCCCTTGCTGGACTTGAACCAGGGACTTTGTGGGTATATGGCATGCGCTGTAGGTGGCTGCAAGGACGCTCTGAGATTGTGGTATGTTTTTAATGTTGTGTTATAGAGTTTGGGAAACTCTGAAACATGAGTATGAGTTTTTCTTCCATCACTCTCTATCTCCTCTGCTACCTTGTGTTGCTTCTGGCTACATCACGTACAACTGTAATTTCATTGGTTGCCCTTTTGAAAGGTCAGTGGCAACTGAGGCCAAAGTTGAAATAATTTGAACCTTGGGGGCAGCACTTTGTGGCAAGGGTGGTGCCTCCTCCAAGTTGGGCACCAACACTCACCTCATAAGAAAACAATGATAAAGCCAGCACAGAGTGGTTTTAATGCTGATCACGTGTGGGCACCTTAAAACCTTCAGGAGCATTACAGTCTGTACCAAGTCTCTGTAGCAGTTTGGCAGCAAGTGAGCAGACTTTCCAGTGCTGTATCAGCTTTATCTCTCCTTTTTTCACTCCCCAACACCAGCTGACACAGCTATGGCTGTTGGACCTCACTGCCATTTTACAGCAACACTGCATGAGAATGAATCTGACACGAGACTCACCAGGGAGACTGGGGCAGAGGCAGACGTTCATCAAGCCTATCAGTGGAAGAATGTAAGAAAGGAAGACAAAACCCAGTCAGACCTCAGTGCAGTAATAAGTTACCTTATACAGGATAGTCATCACACCATCAGAATCAAATGATAAGAGTCCAATTACTGACTAATTTAAATTACCGGTCAAATATGAGCAGTAAAGGATGATGGAATCTGCCGCAGAGGATTTCGTGTTATAAAAATGTTCTGGAGGTGAAAAAGGAAATTGAGAAATTTTGTATTAGTATTAAATAGGCCAGTGTAAATGACCTTATCCATGTCACATTAAATTTATGAGGCATTCTTGCTCCTTGCTACTAAAGTGACAAATTAATAATCTTGTGAAGAACAATTACCTCAACAGTTTGTTTTTGGTTTTTTAAGGCTAATCAATCTCTCGCAACAAATGATCTAAGTCCATACGGCCTACATTGTCCTCAACCTAACAGTAGGGGGCCTTGTCCTCGAATTAATGTGACTTGTCCCTCTGCTAAACACTGGATCAGTTTGCTGCATTATTCAGCATAGCTGTGGTTGAGAGAGGAAGTCTGTGGTCTGGAGTCACCTTTCTCCAGGCAGCGCGGCAAAAAGAGATGTAGGAGAAATGGAGAAGGAAGAGAGAGAGAAATGAAGGTAATAGAAGAGGAGTTGCAGAAAGGAGGTAGAAAAAGGTTGTGGGCTGGGGTATGATGAAAAGGGGATAGGAGAAGAAATAGAGATTAAAAAGAGGGTATAGATCAAATGGTTGATGTGGTTCAAGGCGAAAGAAACTGCTAACAGATCACGTCCGTGTGAGAAACCGCAGGAGGGTCAGAGGCTTACAGACAGGAAGTCTATGTCCAGCTGTCAGTATTCTGCTACTGCTGACAATCCAATCATATAACCGCAAAGATTTTTTTTTTTGCTGTGTATGCATTTTTGACAGAACATCCAGTGATAAACTGACAACCACACATCAATTTTTCCCCTTGTTCTTTTATTGTTGATCGTTGAACAAACCCCCTTCCCAACCCAAAATAAATCTTTCTTTTCTTCCATCTCCCTTATTAAATGCACACCTTGCCCCACAAATACAATGGTCAAAAACACAGTAGTCATGTACCATTGGTTCATACAGAAATACGCAAGTGAAATCAACGGTACTCTCATGGCTGTGTCCACAACATGTGAGAGCAGTCATAAGAAAAAAGCTTTGGAATGGTAAAAGTACAATGCACTCGCACAATCGCGGCTGCTGGAAAACACACTGGCTGAAATCAATGATGTGGATAAGGATATTTTGAAATTAACTAAATGAAATGCAAAGCAGACAATGGATTCACACAGACCTGTTTTACTCAAGAGAGCACTGGGATGAACACTCAGGGAGACGTTCATACTCCATTCTTAAAGTTTCTGGCAATAAACTCACAAAATGGTCATTTACAGCACATTCAGATTTGTGGTTATGGAGTGGTTACTTACTGTACGTCTTTACTCTGGGCAAACATATAGTATATTATTCACATAGTATTCACATAACATTAATATACATCTGTATATACACATTCCTTCCACCCTTGAGAAAAAAAATGTCCAGGCACTTCCTGTTGTACTCCAGCTATCATGTATCAGATCATCTGACTAAACTGTAGCTTCCTCAGTCTTCATCCTTGTCATGAACAAGCTGCTCTATCAGTGAACCTGTGGGAGTCTGATTATGTGCGTATATTGTTAAGATTCCTCGCATTCTGGTGATCCCACATGAACCAGACAGTGAACTGCTGCACAGTTCGCCTAGCTGCCATTTCTCAGCTTCTGCAGGTTTCAAGGCGCCTCTCCTTTGTTTATTGGGGCAGGCCCTGGAGTGATACTTTTACCACCCTCCTTGAAAACCTGCACTTTATGGAGTTTCAGGAGATATGATGGAATATAACATATTTTAAAGGGTAACAATGGAGTGTAGAATAGATATATTTCCTTTGTTGTGGAACAAAATGTTGAAAAATACAAAAGGAATTGCTTCCTGCATGTGTATTCTATGGATGTTTCAAAGCAATCATAGATCATTATGTGTAACAGACAAGCCAACCTGCCTGAGCGACTTCCATGGATTCAGGCATTAGCCATTGCAGTATTGTCCAGGCATTGGCCAGTAGGTGAAAAATAGTGTTTGTCCATTAAGTATGTGATAACTGAACAGGAGGGTCTGTGGGCAAAATTTACCACCAATGTGAAAAGCCAAATATGTTCAGTGGTGAGTGCTGTGGTGAAATAGCATTGTTTTCCCTTTGCACAATGTTATTTCCCCTTTTTATTTTTTTTAAAGATATTTTACACAACTAGGAACAATGACTTACCATCTCAAAGTTGGCAAAATGAACCCCCTACCTGAAAGGGTTATGATAAAATTCAAACTGGCATTCTTGGATCGACAACTTACTTTACAACCAAATTCAGAGTTTTTAAACAACAAAGAAGTAAAAGAGACTAAAACCTGTGATGCAGCACTGGTTTAGACACTTCACTACAGCATTAATGGAACATCATTTTTCACACCACCACAATGGCATGCCAGTACAGTTTTCTCTCTCCTTTTTCTATCCAACCGGGTACAAAATACAAACAATCACTTTGGAGTGAGAACATTAGCTGATGCAGTACATACTGTTTGTTTGTAGCCATACATCAAGATGATGCAGTAGAACAAAGTAAAGAGAGGATTCAAGTCAGTCAGTGGGATTGGCACTATGACAGTAATGGGACAGGAATCTCCTATGGTGGCGCCCACTGCTGTGGTCCCTGGAAACGTCCACCTATAGCACACGTGGTAATCCAACACAAAATACTATGGCAAAATACAACACATTGCAGTACTGTACAATTTCTGCATCAAAACTGTTGAGGACTGGGCTTGTCTCTCCTACGCTGTAGGCCTGCTAAAATGTCTTGTTGCTGTTTGTACACCAGTATGACAACCATTTTGATTTATTCAATGATTTGAATAAATCTGTCTTATCGTCAGATAATAAGGCAGTTTATGGTATGGTAGATAAGTCATGCCACAACCACAGTGGACTGCTGTTGTATGTAGCTCTTAGAGAGAGGAAAAAGCTTCCACTTATAGATAATGCTGCTGTCACTCTGGCATGTCATCCAGATCTCTTCCTGTTTGAATGAAATGATGGAATACAGCTGAGGTGAGGCTTCTTCAGGATAAAGTAGGTCCATTTTGTAGCATGTGATATTGTTTTGCTGCTACAGTAACCCTTAGCACAAAAGAGCTTTAGTCCAGAGGCAAAGAGGACCAAGAAAAGCACAAAAAATATCAAAAGAGATAAACATCACCAACACAGAGGAAATCACAGCTGTACATTAAAGGTTAAAAGTTAGAACCTTGACCATGTTTTTTTTTCTTCCGTTCCTTTGCAGTCCTTTCAATGCCAAGTCCACAGGTTCAAACATGAGAGTAGAGGAGCCACTGAGTGGTCTAAATCAAATCTCCAGCTTGTGGGATACCTCCGCTGTGGTAAACATTTAGTTGCTATCTTCCTTCAAAGCAATCCAAGTACTCCAGGACAAGGTCATAGCAGAATCGATACTGATCCTGAGGAAAAATACAATATTTCTTAAATTAAAAAGTGAAGACACAGCAATAATTACAGAAATATTCTTGCCACTTTGAAACACACTGCTTTATATATTTATAGACTCTCTCACCAGGGACTCCACCATGTTGGGTTTGCAGTTGCGTAGTGTTTTGACAGCATAGAAGATATCTACCATGTTCTGGTACTGGATCATCTCAAGGAGAATGTTGCAGGCACAGAAGGTCCCACTGCGACCACCACCGTTACTGTGGAGAAGATGTATCATTTTAAAAAACACATCTTAGGCATATAGTACCAGTAAAACGTTTGGACATGCTTTCTCTTTCATTGGTGTGTCCAGACATTTTACTGCTATGTTATGTTGTATCTTTTTCATTTCATTTCCAATTTATGTCTTTAAAGAGATGGGAATGTCAGTAGGCGCAAGTCCACCACTTTGGTCCAGACAGAAATATACTATTGGCTGGATTTTGAGTTAAATATTTAGATGTTGTCAGCTCAACAAACAAGATCAGTGATTGAATGAGTCATGAGAAATAAGTGCAACATTTTAGGTAGAACTCCTTGACAAGGTTGTTTTTGTGAACAGATGTAATGTTCTGATAACTGTAACTGACTGCCTCAATCATATCACCCTGGACTGGAGCTGTTGTGAAACACTGGAACATTAAAAGTCAGGAGTGATAAATCAGGAGCAGGGGATATGTGTATGGATTTCATTTATTACTCTCATATTTTGCACCTCAAACAAAAATAACTCAAAATACAATGAAATTTTCAGTGGTGCTGCTTTTCTTCAATATTACCAGCACAAACCCCTGTGCAGCCCTTACGTAAATAAAGAGAAATTCAGCTGTTTAACCCCTAAAAAGTGGCTGCAAATCCTTAATAAACATCCCTTCAGTCTTGTTAAATACATGTTTTTAATGCATTATGTTATTTGAGCACTTTGAAGTAGCCTTTGTGTCTGAAATGTGCCAAATAAATAGCCATGCCATGTGCTGCCTTCCCCTAGACATAGTTTAGGTTTGGAATAGTTTATATAGGTATATATAGTTTATATATCACATCACTGCATATACAGCAGTATGTACCACACATGTACTGTATATGCAGTAGCAATTTATACAGATATGTCTGTTTGTATGATGAATGAATGAACAAGCCTCCTAACATGTTTAAGTGGGTAGTGGAAGGAAACAATACAGCATGAACACAACAAAATATGTATAATCATAATTGTTTTTGTAATAATAAAGTAATACCACGTTGTTAAAAAAAACAGACATTTGATACTGTTCATATAGCAATATGAGTCTTACTGTAAATAAGAGAAAATTGAGAAATAACCTCTGAAATATTGTGTTGGTCATCATAAATGAGAGTCAATATCAATAAACTACCGAAGGACAATCCACTTCCTCTCTCCTGAGACAAATGTGGGAAGGTGGCCATGGAAGCCACCACAGCCAATACAAGCAATATTAAGGTAATCAATCGTAGTCAGTGCTTTGGCAGTCCTGGATTTACTGTAGTGAGAACCATTGCATTCTGTATTAAGCCATAATTGATTTGATCTCCATAATCTCTTCCCTGGTTGTCGTGGATAACACTGTGTGACAGCGCTGAGTGATGTGCTTTTGGAAAGGGGCGATGGGAACGAACGTGCGACGCTTAGGCAACAAGCTGGACGGCCCATTCATATTCATCAGCGAGTGTGCGCTCAGGGGGCTTAGGATAACAGAGGAGTTAGAGCACACAATGTCCACACAGTGCACTACACCCATTTACTATATATAAATATGGAAGTTATGACAGCTCCCCAAAAGTGAAACCAAAATATCTCAATCACCCCCTGGTGGTTGGCTGCAGCTGGCTAAATTTGCTTTTAAATTAGTTATTTGACAATATGACATAAATGGGTATGATGTCATGATTGACAGCTGTGACAGCCACTCTCAAACCTCAGTCAGGTGGTGGGATGGTTGAGGGGGCGTGTCCTACAGGCCGTCACCCAGCCACCCGACTCTACTGCACAGAGTTTGGCTCCAAATGACGTTGCACAAGTAAGATGGCAGCTCCCAGAAAGTAGATATTTTGGCTTCACTTTTGCATAGTGGCACTTTTAAACATCGGTCTTCAACAACTGTCAGAGAACTTGTCAGAGAGAGATTAAATGAATTTTAAAAATGAACTTTTAGTTTAAAGTACATGCAGTTTACTCACAGGCAGTGTACAACAGTGCGTCCTTCTCCACACTCCCTTTGCCACTTGTGCACTTGAGCGAGCAGGTTGAGGAAAGCCTTCTTAGAGTCAGGAACGTCCCGATAAGCCGACCAGCGCAGGAATTGGAACTGACACACCACCAGCTGGCCCTCTTGGAGCTTCAGATGAGACAAAGCACATGGATGAGGAGTGTACTTTACTGTCACATACATATGCACTCTGTTGTCCGTGTTGTGTAACATTTTCAAGTTATTTCAGTGTTTCTGTGTGGGACACTTAACACCCATGTTTGAGTGCTCCCCGGGCTGCGTACTGGTACTCTCAGCTGTGCTCACTCAGCAGAGTGATTATGAGATATATGGGTCTGCAGGTGTAAGTGTGGCCCCAACTGTGTGTGAGAGAGGTCCCTGTGTGTTCATAACCTTGTCCTGTAGAATCTCACCTAATACTTAAGGGTCGGTAGAGTAAACTGTAAGTCATGCAAATTGGGCTGGCAGAGACACCAACGATGCATAGAGGAATTGCCTCAGCAGAAGTGGGATTTACACCATGTTGGGGGGGGGGGGGGTTGTACTACTCCCTTACCCACACATACATATGCTTACAATGCACTTCCTTTGACTTTTATTCCCTACCCTTGTATATCATTGTCACACACAGGAAACATACACTGTATATACAGGGAAAGGGGCGTAAACAAGGAGAGGTGTGTGTTATTTCTGTGTGATTTGATTCGTCCCATGCTGTGTTAAGCTGCCCCTTCTCCTTGACAGTAGTGAGCCCCAAGTAGAAAGAAAAGGCGCTATAGGTAGAAAGGGGGATGACAAGGGCAGTCAACAGAGGAGGTAAGGATGGCAATCAAGAAAGGAAGTTCTGTCACGCTGCTCGCAATGGCAGCAGGGAAACGCCTTGCATACAGATTTCTTCAGTAATTGGTTGACAGTGATCCTGAGCAGAATGCATGCATGTGCTTATGCAAAGTTTTCGGTATAAAAACCATACCTCCATGCACACAAAATCAACATGATGAAGTGTGTGAAGTCAAAAAAAGGGGAAAAAAGTCTCACACATTTGGAGACTTTTTTCAGTTATAAAAAGAGCATGCTGACATACCCTGTGCTCCCTCTACCATGACAGAACTGTCAGTGCCTTTATTTAGCCTATTTCACAAGGTGTGCTTAATTTTCGACTTTCTATGAAATGCGTGACATGGTTTCTGAACAAATCAAAAGGTGAAAAGAGTATTCTGCAACTGAAAATATGGCATGCATTATGATGATGAAAGTCCTCTCTTTAGTATGCAAACTGGCACCTGAGAGAGGGAAGAGCTTATGTAATGACAACAGGAAACTGAAAAAGGGAGAGACTGACCTTTATTGCATGCATGTCAATGGATTTCTCTTGCATGTTTTCCATGGAAATGTAAGTTCTTACAATGTGTATCACTCTCATGGGAATGTCTTATGGAAACACTGGTGGCTCTGGTTCAATTTTCTGAACAGCTCAATATCAAAACAATGTGTTTTGTACTGTGCATTAAACAGACACAAACACAACGTTTCATACAGTAGATATTCAAATCATCATCTTGAGTTTTCAGGTCCACAGAATTTGTTGCAGCCAAGCCTATAGGGCTATGACTTTGGGGACTTGTATTAGGCTTTTAGATGCACAGTACAGGTGTCAGCTCTAAATGTACTGTAGGTAAAATGTCACATCTGAATTACCCGCAAGGACCACAGCTAATGCATTTCTAATGAGGTTCAAGTTATCATTTGTGAAATACCATGGACCAACATGCTTTGATACCGTAATGACTCACCCTTGTGACGTTTTTGACCCGAAACAGACGGGTAATGACATCCTCGTCTGCTGACATGGACAAAAATTCCACTTCCATGGGCCCGTACTGCTGTAAACCAGGCTCCGGCCAGTACTGAACACATGGCTATAGGTAGAAGGGATTCAAACAGAGAGAGAGAGGAGAGATTTAGTGATGAAATGTGTAATGTACAGAACAAGAACTAATGCATTCTTGCATGCATTTGTGGCCAGTGAAACCCTCCAAAATTTAAGATTGAATGATGAAATTATGTACAAAAAAGGTAAGGTTTGTGTGTGTGTGTGCGGGTGTGTGTTGGGGGTGTGCATGCATACACCGTTTTTAAAAACTGGTAAAGTCTACCAGATATGCGGACGCACAATTTCTAATAAATTATAAAAACAGTGATGATAAGAGTGGTGTCAGTGTAACCCTACATTCAACAGGTTGTGTTAAGATGCCATGCTGTGTTAGTAAAGGGAGAGAAGCAGCATGAAGAGGGGAAGAAGTAATGTGCTTAGAGATTGCAACAGTAGGGAAACAGAGTATTCCAGTGCCACAAATGAACTCCACAACAGAGTTTATAACAAGATCTTGCAATGAACATAATGGCAATAACTCAATTTTCAAGTGAGACCTAAAAGTTCTGCGTTATACTGGAAGAAACAAGATGAAAAACATTTAAAGGGGAGCGGATGAAAGTTAGGTTGAACAGGGTTACCTATAATCTATTTTCTTTCTTTAACCTCCAGGGTTAAAAGTTTTAAATGTTTTTGTGCTTTAACGCATGATATGAGTATAAAAACTAATTTGATGAGAACATGATACACAGGCCTGTCAAAGCCATGAAAGGTTGTGTTAGTGGTTTTCTGGTTTTGACAAATATCTTTTGAAAGGATAATTTCACATTGGTATACTGTGAAAACTCTCTACATTATTCAACTGTCTGTACCCATGCGGCACATTTTTTAGTCAATAGACATTGATGTATGTGTTATAATAAGTCCAGTGTTTAGTATAAATAAGTCAAAGTAATCAGTCTGGAGTAATAGAAGGCTTCACTTTCTATTTGTCAAAACAAATGTTTACAGAGTGTCTTGGACCATTTCAGTACATTCAACAACTACATTTCTGTCTTTATGCCCATGACACAATTGTAACCTAAAATAAAGTGACTTCAACAAGCTGTCCATTCAACATAATGTTTCAATGTTCTAGTTTCAAAGTAATGAGTGAAATTGTTTGTGTGTGATACTTGTTACCCTTTATGTCCACTTAAGATGGATTTTCCAACATACACTGAAAAAGTCTTAAGGACAGATTTTACAACAAACTAAGACAGACCTTGGACAAAAAAAAGGATCCATAATTTAAAGCGAGCACCTCTTTTTCCAGGGCTGTGATACAACGAAATACATAATTCACACACTTAGTGATTAAATTTTGATCATGCAAAGCTTGTAAATGTTGCATTCATGACCCAAAATCAACAAAAAGAAACCTGAGATGTGGATGGAGGGTGATGCAAGCCCGAGACTTTGACACTCCATGAATTTATATCAGCCAATATCTTTAACATTCATTATTTTCAAGTTTTACTGATGATTTCTGTGATTCATCTATACTCAAACATAGTTATACAGATTTTAATACAAGATCAAATTAGATGATACCTAAGCACTTAAAATTGCTTTTGTAAGAGTTGTTCTAGTAATGAAAGCTGAAGTTATCAAATGCTCAGTGCTGGTATGTCTGATCTAAATCCAATCAAAGTATTTTTATTATTCACTCCCCAGGACTGGAATTTAGAGATGTTCCGATACCATTTTTTCCCTCCCAATACCGATTCCGATACTTGTGCTGTGGTCAGGTTAAAGCCTTTGTAAAACATGAATGAATACAGCAAATGGAAGCCATTTATTTTTAAGTTTATTTTTAAATAAAACAGTATAAAACAGTAGTGCAACAGCAACTTAACTAAATCCACTGTGAAGTACTGCCAAACCGCCAACATGATGCGCTAACGTTAGCTCCTTGTTACAGGCATCAGGTGATCAGTTCTTCTTCGCCCGTGTGTCAGAGCTAACGGAGCTAACCAGTAAATATATTCCTATTTCTAATAAATTACTCGTTGATACCAATGCCAGCATTTTCGGCAGTATCAGAGACATTTCCGATACTGGTATTGGAATCGGAACCACTCTACTGGAATTGATACGTTTTGTCTGTCTACCAGAAATGTTCTTATATCTATCAATATGCACAGGCAGTATCTCTATGTGGGGTCCAATAAGGATTAATTTTGGGAAATAATCCATTCTCTCTTTTCAAGTTTTCCTCATGCTTCATTATTAACCAGCATGTCAGTGATACCAAGTTGTATCTATCCCACATAATTCAGCAACATTGTCATCTCTGCACAATTGTTTATCTGCCATTAAGAGATGGGTGTCTGCCAATCTCGTTCAGCATCTTAATTACTGGCTGCACACATTGTTAGTCAAGTTATGCCAGCTTTTGTCTCATCAACATGTATGATGTCCCTTCTACTCAAATTCAGGGAGTTACACTTGATTAGAGTCTCAGTCTGGAGCCTAAAGTATGTTACTCCGATTGATTGTTAAGACCTATTTCTTCCACCTGAGAAATACCTCAAGAATGATATAAATCCTTTCTTTTATTGCCACTATTTACATGGTTTAATTTAAACTGCACTTGGTTACTGTAAAAATACGTTCTCTTTTCTTAGTCAGAAAATGGTAGGACAGCCAAAATGTGACCAACAGTTACCAACCAACCTACTCAAAAAATAAAAAATAGATTTGAAGAAGATCTGTGGCTGACTTTTATAGCTCTCTACAGTATGGTACCTGAGATATAAGTCCTTTCACCAGCCTATGCTTTGCCTTTGGGACTCCAACCACATGGAACAGCTATTTTTACTTATTTGATTCATTGTGTTTTTAATTCAATCTAGATCTCAGTCTTATGTGATGTCTCATTCCATTGTTTTTTTATTATATTACAAGTGTTAAAAAAGATCAGGGAATATTGTGGTACAGAGAAAGACATATGCTCATGAGAAAATGTGGGGCGCCAACAAAAAGAACCCTGAGATGTGGCTGGAGGGTAATGCAAGCCTTTTCTCCAGAGATGCAACTTGAGGAGGGGAAGGAAAAACTGGGGCGGGTGTTATCTAGTCATGCCTTGAGATCAATGTGGTCAGGGATCAAAGCCCAACAAAATGGCATGAAGGAACTAATCACAAGCACAGTAAGATACAGAAACAGGGAAGAGAGGGTATATCAGGAAAAGTTTCAAGTAGAGAGTTCAGATAACCTCAAGACTTAAAGTAAAAACTTGCACTGCAAACAGCTGCACCTGTGTGAACAAACTCAATATTTAGGTACATCTCTCTTTCCTTGTCTTGTGAGCAAATCAATGGCAATAAAACAGTACACAACACTTTGACCTTACCCACGCAGAGTTTGACTGGTTCAGTTGGTTGAGCATGACCACTGCTGTGCAGCCATAGTCAAAGACCAGCCTCCAAAAATCTGCCGTGGTGCCCGGCAGAGGGTGAGGGGTGACGATAAAAGCAGCTTGCCGGTGAAAGCTGTCAGCGAGAGCAGCGTTGATGTAATTGTTGCTCTCCCCTTCTGTTGTTACCAGGAAAGCCAGGGCGCGATCGGGTGGCAGCACATCCATGCTGCGATTCTTCTCTCGGTTTCTCGGCAACAGAGCAATGCTGCACTCTTCTACATCAAGGTGTGGAGTGACCGAGTTTAGTGTCTGCGAATGGAAATGTTAGAGAGGTTAGACGAGAGTGAGTGGAGTATAAAATGGAATTGAAGAGTCCAATAATGTTAGTTTAAAGAATCTTAAATACTCTGAGCATCACATTGACAAACCCATTTGAAAGAAAAAAGGATAAATTAAGCCAATTGCTTAATAATAATAATAATAATAATAATAATAATAATGATGATAATAAGGAGTAAGGAGAATAAGGAGTCTTCTGAAGTTTCAGAAGAAAACAAACTCAAAGGAAATATTGCATAACGAATTTCTTCCATGAACTCTCTGTTCATTTAGCCGTTACCACATTAGACAACATAAAACAAATTTTGGATTATTAATATACAGCATCAATAATACATCTGTGACTTTGCTGATCTCGACACTACAGGCTGGCTGTTTGCTTTATATTCTGTCAACCTGCAGACAGCAGAGTGCTCATTGGACAGTAAAGAGGGTTTCAACAACAGTTTTAGATGGATAAGTCTACACGGTCAAAGCATTCTATAATCATAAACAATACATCAATCATCAATCCTATGTAGTGTATAAGAATCGAACTGTATAAAATTAAAGGAGAAGCTTGGGCTTTTTCCAGTATTACTTTGAAATGCTAAACCTGGAATCAATGCGGCTGCTGGTTGAGCACTGCAGCAGGGGAGTGAGGGAGGTGAGGGGTGGGAGGGTGGTGATGAGGCAGGCAAAGCATGTGTGGAACACAGCTGCCTCTTTTCTCCTAATCAACATTGAATAAAATGTTCAGAGGCCGCATTCCTACAAACCAGGAGGAGGATTTCAATGACAGTCACGCATAATCAAAAGTGAAAGGAAACCTGCAATATGCTCACACACAAGCACACACATACCAAGAGACGCACTTACATGGATGCATACACATTCATTAGTCTTCTCCTTTCTGCACTTTCTGTTGCTTTCAAGAACATTTCCACAACAAAGGAAATGTAGCTACTGTCTATTGTTTATGTGAATGAATACGAAACAAAGATATGGTAGACAGCAGAAAATATGCAATTCAGATGTATTTGTACATAGTGGACCATCAATATGGTGGCCTCTGGGTGCATCATTATCAACTGTTACACTGTGCAAACATCAAAATCTGTTAATGCTGTTATTAATAGTAGTAGTAAAATTAGTTAACAATGTAGTACAACTAGTAGTCATATCAGTGTACTGTAGGTAGACACAAAAATGGATGTAATTCTTTATCTGTACTGTTTACTTGGTAGTTCTATAGTAGTATTAAAAGCGGTACTACACTACAAGTAGAAGTAGTTTGAGTGGTAGTATTAGTATTGTAGTTTAAAAAAAACTAGCAGTATAAAGTAATAGTAGGCTCTGTTAATGTAACTGAAACTATTTTGTTGATAGTAGCTAATAAACTGCACTATAAATGCAAATGACTGTGTGGGCAGTATAATTCAGAATATATGTTTGCAAGTTTCATGTTTTAATAGATTCATAACTCGAAATGAAAATGCACTTAAAAATTGATCGAGGTCAGACCACCCTGCACGAGACTGACCTGAAACTCTTCCCGTAGTTGGGAGGAATTACTCTGGGAATCAACTCGCAGCATCTCTTTGTACGTGACGGCAAACTCGTTCACTAAGATGGCCGTCTCTCCACACAAACAGGCCTCCAGAATGGCATCATGGATGAAGATATACTGCTCCTGTGAGAAAAACAGAGATGAAGTGTACATGTGAGGGCAGGTATATGTACTACTGTGGGTTTCAATTAACACGTGAGAGTATGTTATATATCTGCAAACAGCTTAACAGACTTTAAAAGAAACAGAGGGAGGTTAAGAACATATGTAGATATAAATAAATTAAAAGGCAATATGAAGAATTAATTTTCATAACCTGCCTTGTTCTGAATTAAACATGTGCTATAATGTTGGTAGTGTATCAAAGCTGTTTGAGAATAAATAAACACGCGCCGTGTGCATTTAATTAGAGCACCCCTGCAAATAACTACAAATGTCATAAACAGCTAAGTCAATGTGGGATTTACATAATAAGGGGTGAAAATGTAAATTATCTTCACATCTAAAGAACAGCACGTGCCTACGCAGCATACTGAGAGACAATGTGAGTCTTTTCTCTAAAACTATTGCAATGACCTTTCCAGGAGTCCCAGAGGGGGAGTATGATAATACACCCCCCTCGCTCTCTGAATTTCCAATTAACAGGAAACAAATGTTTAAAAACCTGACTCTTCAGAACTTTTCCAGTGGAGAGAGGTTACCATGTTATGGTCAGTGATGTGATAACCTTCTGAATATGTGCAAGATAAATTAGTGTGAATGTGAAGTGGCCTCCATGCTGCGCAGTGGACCTGACCTCTGTCTGGATCATGTTGATGCGTCGAGAGCAGAGGGTTTTGACACAGTTGTAGATATCCACCACACCTTCACACTCAGCCATGTCCAACATAACATCCAGCACAATGTAGCAGCCAGTGCGACCCGCCCCCACACTAGCACACAAACAACATCTTTCATTAGGAATTATGCACAATCTTACAACAATAAACAATCTTATGCCTGCTCAAGTTCATGCAATCTATTAGCAGTGCTCTCAACGGAGTGCTACAGTACAATGTGTAAGATGAGGGTTGTCACACAAATCTTTACTTTCACACTATAGCAATCCCAAGTCTCAAAAACTATTATTATTTTATTACACTATGGTAAATATACTGATTACATTCTATAAATTATTTGTGATAAAACATATACAAACAGCACTATTGTTGGTTTAGTTTTGAAACAACAGCTTACAGCAGTTAATAGGGAACACATTACCTGCAGTGGACCACCACAGGGCCAGCATCCGGAGGTGTAGAGGCTTTCACTCTACGTATAAATGCCAACAGTCCAGTAGCGTGATAGGGCACCCCATGCTCAGGCCAGGATGTGAAGTGGAACTGACGGACCTCGTGCTTGGTTGAGTATCCTCTCTGTCAACAGAGACACAGTACACATTAGCATTACATGGAAAAAGCTACATTTATATGGCTTACATTCAAACCATGGTAGCCTACAGGCCCTTTTCTCATCCAAGAAATGCTCCCACCCATTCAGAGATGGCTCCCCTTCGTGATAGATGGGACACATTTTTCGGTTCAGTGTGAGGACAACCAGGACATTATTTACGTTGGGTGTTAGGTCTTCTAGGACAGCTAGGCCTCTGGGCATCACATGCTTATAGCAGCTGCAGTGTGACAGACATGTGGAAAAGAATTACTGAGGCTCTCTGAGCTAAGGGAGAGCTGGGAGGTTTCTCCTCTCTACTGGGAGCCTGCTGCAGTCACACAGCAATTTCTTCCTCAGTACAGAGATGACAAACTAAAGCGAGCAAAGCAAAGATTTGTTGAAGACAGAAATCCCAAAAAAGAAAAGAGCTATGAAAAACAAGCTGTCACCAGCTCCCAAATTCTTGCCCATTTGAATAAGCAGAAGCATGCGTGCCCATGGAGAGCGAATGTGACAGTGTGATGATAATGCTGTGTTTGTGCCACTGTCACTCCAGTGTTGCTCTGAGCCTTTCCAATGAGAGATCCCCTGGGAGATTGACAGCAAGGAAGCCATCAGGGGCAAAACACTGTAACAGCTATGCTGGAAAGACAGCAGGGACATTCAAATAGCTCCTGGTGTTAATTCCTCTCAATTTAACATGTGGCCCTCATGCCCATCAGCAGTAAATCCTGTCAAGTATCTAATCCCTTCTTTAATAAACTATTTTTAATTTTAATTCATACTTTACCTGGTAACAGAAAAACACAAGTCATAGTAATATATGAAATAGAACTAAAGAACTAGCAGTCAGAAGCATCTGATTGCTTTCTACCCATCACATTTGTAAAATGAGAACGTTATAACAATTATTACCAAATGCAAAAGAAGGTAGGCAAATTTTAAATCTTGAAGGTAACTCACCCTCTCCAAGGCAAAGGTGCGAACTGTGTATTCAGCTAGTGTCTCTGTCTTTAGCAGAGTGATCTTGATGTCACCATACATCTCGCTGTCATCAGGCCAGTATTTACAGCATTTCACCTGTTTAAAAATAGTGACACAACCAAGTTAAACCTTGCGATGACATTTCTGGAAAATGCTCCAACAAAACTGTAGAAGCATGTTGACATAACATAAGCAACATAAAACAAGAGCAAGAATCTACTACCATGCTAGCGGCTTCTTGAGGCACAGCAGTACTTTAACTAAATGCTGGAGATGTTGAGCTGGTATAATGTTTACCATGTTCAAGATCTTAATTCAAAAACAAACTAAATAGTGTGCTATTTGATATTTAGTAATATACACAGATTACAGCTAAGGCTAATGGGAATACCATTAGTTTTGCAGGTATTTTGTTAAAAAAATCTAACTAATAGGCACATTTGACCTGATGATTGCAATATATTGGAAGTTTGGATCACCAAATCATTATTCATCCTGAAGGGGACACGCACGAAACCCATGACAACCCATTCAATATTTTAAATATTCCAGTTTGGACCAAGTAAGCGGACCAACCAACATTGCCAACCATAGAGGCAAGCAAGTCTAAAAAATGTGTTTTTATTTAATTAATGTATAATCCTTTTATTAATCTATTGTTGAGAAGAGTGTTTGTATACATGAAAATCCTGCTCTATCTCTGCTATTAAAATGCTGTAGGTGGTTCTGCTCCAGTAGAAATCAGTCAAATCCAGTCATTGTGGTCTAACTTCATCACTGAAGTACATAACGGAATCATTCTAACTATCAACCAGCTATTCACAATCCAACTGGCTGTGTTGTCATGTTTTCTTGTGAACTTGTTAAGAGTTACAGACTGTGGATTTAAGTGAGGGTTTGCTGAATAAATTAAATGACACTGTTATACCCTTCCTTTGGCCATTTTTGGATTTCCAGGGATTAAAGGTCCTTTCCATTAACAGAAATTTAAGCGCTGAATTCTGAGTGAAGGCATTATAATCTTATAGGATTAATTCTAAAAATTAATTTGACAGCTGGAGATAAAATCACACCTGCACAATTGTAATGTAGAATAAAGTAATTATAAAGTATAAGTAGGTATAAGTGATTATATATCTAAAATCTGAAATTATTAATAATATATATTAATAATCCACTCTCAGAAACTTGTCTTCTGACTCTGTCATGGCTTTGGGTCTTCCTGTCAGAGTTTCCCCCAGTTTCTGAGTGTTTTTTAATGGTGAAGGAGACTGTACTCACTGACACCTTGACTTTCTTTGCAATCTCTCTGTAGGAAAGACCTACATTTTTAAGTGTTTTTGTATAATTTTCAGTTTTGGGTAATCTTACCTTTTTTAAATCTCTGGCAGTTCACCACCTACCTTTGTACAATTTCAAGCTATTCACTGGACTTGAACTGCTTGAATTTCAATAAAAAACTGGAAAAATTGGGGAGAACTTTGCCTGCAGTGTGAGCATTTATTGATAGTTGTTGGGCTATTCTCACAGTATTTTGGTAAGTTAATGTAAGTTGATAATGACCTGCTGTGTTAGATAGCTAATGTTAGCAAAATTCTGAACTGTTTACTGTTTCTGGTAAATTAGCATTGGCGTCAGTCCAACTTGGCAGGGTTTTTTCCAGACACGTTATTTGGAAGATTTATTGTGTTATCTGTAGGTTTAACATACAGTAGGTGCAGGACATTGTCCCAAGTATTAACAGCTTTTTGATTGCCACTTACATGCACAGTAAGAGTTTGCATGCAAGTGGCACTTTTTGACTGCGGTCAACACGTATCAAACACATGAAATGGTGAGATGGAGGAGGGGGGTCCACATCACTTACCCTGCCAACCTCAACCAGCTTTGTGATCATGACGATGCTGAAACAATTTTCCTGCCACACCATCCTCCAAAAATCATACAGTGTTTCCTGCTTGGGTCCTAGTAGGCAGAGGGAAGAAATAACAGACAGAGAGAAAAAACAGCTACATCAAAGTCTGCCGGCTCAAAAAGGGAGTTCTGTTGTAAAATCTCGTATTATTGTGACCTAAGTGTCCTTAGACGGCAGGCTACTGATCTCTAAAGATTGTGCCGTCAGTAAAGCTATTGGGAATTCCAGGCAGAGGGAAGGGGTGATGGGTGACAAAACAACAGCAGTAGTTGATGATGAAAGCCTGGAAGACCATCAGTCACTCATTGTCATCTGAGGAGGAGACGCTCAGGAAGCAAGATACAAGTTTAAAACGAAGATCACGTAGGAGGGAAAACGCTCAGAGAGACAAAAACATTGCTGACATCTTTTTTTCCTTTCTTACAGGTTCCATCTGCCTCTCTCTGTCTCTCTTTTACAGAGAAAGAGGAGGTGCTGGTGCAAGATAAGCAGAGGAGACCTTGAGTGACTTTGTGATGGGGGCTCCCTTGAAACAGATGCACCTTGGGGGTTTAGAAATTTTTAACAGTCCAACTGTCCATCAGAACCAACTTTGTATTTGAGCTACAGAGGGTGAACTAAAGGTTCTCCCTTCAAAAATGAACATAATGCTCCAGATGTCACAAAGATTGAATAGCTATAATTAATGTGTTTAATTATTCACTTCCTCTCATGATTAATTCATTGACATTACTAACACAGCCTTCACGGATTGGTAGTCAGACTATCACCTTTGGATTTGCCAGAGAGATGTTGTTGGCAAGGGACTGTGCATGGGTAGGACCATTGGTTGGATCATCGTCAATTTATTACACCATGACAAAAGGTACTTATCATCCAGAATGTACACACACACATGTACAACAACTATCCTTGCTATAGTGAATGTGTATGTGTGTGTGTGTGTGTGTGTGTGTATATGAATACTCACCCTGAGTGGCGATGAAGTGGTTGGATCGATGGTAGCCCTGAAAGAGAGAAGAGGGATGACATGCTGAGTAAGCCATCTGCACCTCAGGTACAGCTGTATGGGGTGGGTGTCTGTCTCACCCTTTTCTTCCCGTCTTCGCTGCATTTTTGTTCTCCCACTCTCTCTGACCTATCGCTGATTCAAGACCATGACTTTGCCCTCAGAGAGTCCACAGAGTTTTTGAAGAAGTTTAGGGAACATATTACTGCATCTTGACACACTGGTGATAAGTCTCTATAAAAGTTATTCCTTCAGCGATAATTTTTTTTTCACAGTGGGAGGTCAGGCCAGCTGACTGAACAATGCCCAAATCCCTCTGACAATTTAATAAAGACATGATAAAGAAACTAAAGGCACAGGCTCTTCAATTTCAGTTGTCCTGTTTATTTATCAAACTGAACCTCAATGTGCTGTCCCATGAAGTCAAATCATTATTCACTGAAGATGCAATGTATACTACATCTGAGATGATGACGCTCACAAACCAAAACCTTTGAAATCTTAATCTAATGTCACATATGTGTGTCTTCAAAACACATCAAACGAGTGGAGGAATGTCTTACATAGGTTTCACATAAATGCATGACATTATCACCAACATAAAGAATCTTAAGAGGAAAAATCTGACATGTTCAATACTCTAAGATCCTTCATATCAAAGGATGTGACAATCTTTGATATAGATGACAGACATTTTTCATATAGTGGGTATGGGGTGAATATGGATGAACAATGAAATGTCACCTCGACAGCCTTACGGGGAATAAACACATCAGAGGCCACCTGAAGGACTTTGATGCATGGACACTTAAAGGACAATCCAACTGTTCAAAGGAAGTCCTCCTGAAAATATGCAGTTCTTACTGTGTCTAACCTTGCAATGGTGAGTGAGACATCTGTTTCAGAAACATCCATATATGAAGACATCACCCTGGAAACCATATGGACATTGTGGTTCATGTATTTTTTGTCATTTTGAGAGGAGCAGCTGGAAAAGATAACTGGCCCCAATTACCTTACACAGCGCTGTGGACTGGAGAAGGCAGGGAGGGAATAATCTGAGTAAAGTCCCAAGCCCACCAGCTCTCATCAAATCAGTGTGATGATACAATCCATGCTGGTAACAGTTTTTATCTTTTTGCAGAGGGCATCTTCCTAATATACTGAGTCAGTCCACGTTGCTGATGGATTGCACCCAGTCAGATAAACGGGGACATGTTTGAAATGGAGATGGATGACCAGTGCTGTGAGGCCTGCTATCCACAATTCCTCTGGCCCCGGCCAAACACTATCAGCATGAATGCTACCACTCCTCCACTTAAGATGGTCACCATAGCAACTAAACTTCCTGAGTCTTGGCCACTTATGAGAACTAACAAAGACAGCAGGGTCCTCTACCCAGAGAGGACACATCTCCTTGTGTTCATTTAAAATCATTAGCTAAAAGGGCATGTTTTCTTATACCTTTATTTGTTAAATGTGGGCAAACCTGAAGCACACTGACCTTTGAGCATTTGTGGATAGATGATAGGGGAAAGAGAAGTGGGAAGTGGAAAGAGAACGGGGGGGGGGAGGGGGAAGCAAAAATAGATCGATGGCAGGCAAAAGAACGAGCAGTGAAGTACTTACTTCCCTGTTAATCCGAATCTACAGGGTCCAAGGTCGAGGAAGTGGGGAGGGGGGTAGAAAAAGAAGACATATAGGCTAGTTAATGAAAGAAGCTTTTGGTAAATAGCAGTTTTTGGTTACAGACAGGTGGGAAGAAGTGTGTGTGCATGCAAGCGTTTTTTGTGTAAGTACAGCAAAACTTAGGGTTATGTGTTTGAGCGCTCATTGTTCGTGGTAATTTATAACTTAGGGGACAATTTTCTCAATGAAAATTACTTTCAGTTTCATTTCATGCTGTTTCATTTGTGCTAAGAATTTTTATCTTAAAGTAAGTAAAGACAAGCGAAATCCTGCTATGTCTCACAGACATGACAGTGGTAATTGGGAGATAAGATGAACAGCAATAGTCTTTATATTTTATTGCATTTTGCATTGCAGCGTAATTGGCTGGACGAGTAATTTCACTAGGGTATGTTTTTGAGGTAGGTGAAAAATGTACTGTGATGAACCACAGCACTTTCAAGAAGGAGTTGCAATGCCTGTAATTACTCTTTAAAGCCCCTTAAAACTTGGATTCTGATCTGTAGTATTTCTCTGATGCGTTAAATATTCATGACCACGACAGCATTAATTAAGGTTAAAGGTTAAGGTATTATTTATTGAAAGCTTAACATTGAGCTAATCAGATTCATTAGGGCTGCGTGGGTGTGGTTTGATCAGATTTGATTGACAATAGCCTGGCAAAATAAGTAAATAACTGCATAACTGTTTTTATATTGTTTCAAATGTTGATATATATGAGATTGATGCACCAATATACTGTATGTGACCATCTTTTTCCAACTGAACCCCTCCCACTTCCACCCCCTGACAAAAGCAGAGGAAAAAAAATTCTCATCTGCACTCATCTCAAATAATAAGTATGTTTTTATATAACCCAACTGCTCACAGTACGAAGGAAAAATTATGTGTTCGGGTCTTTTAAGGTAAGTTAGGTATTAGAACTACTTTTATTTTTTTACATTAACTACATTTACCATAGACTAAACTAATTAACAGCATGACAGTGTATGTTCGTCTATACATGTATGTGATTTTGGTTTTATGGCCATGCTACACCTGACAGTAAGACCCTGTTACTCCTTAGATGCAGGCAAAATGTAAATTAGCAACAGCCATGATGCAGTGGACAGCTCCACATTTGCAACAAATGCAGGGAGCTGTCAAACATATGCAAAGTTCTGAAACTCTTTAAGCAAAACACACTGCAGCCAAGCAAAGACTCAGGCATTAAGTGACAGAGAAAGAGGAAATGGAGAGCTTGCACTTTCTCACCCCTCTTTTGAAAGCACAACAATGTTTCAGAGGGTGGAAAAACTTTTCCATTTAACCTCTGGTGAAACAATCACAGGTGGTCCAAAATATGCTCCACTGTGGCTAAGTAGTTACTATTCAGCTTTCCAGGTCAGCTTTGTCATGGAGTAACATGACTGACACTGAAGCGGTTGTTGAGTGGTGTTTTCTCTCTAATGCCTGCACCTCCGTGGCCTAAGCACTAATGGAGACCAACACAATAACTACAGTCCTAACAAGCCTGGTTTTTAATGCTCTTTCATTGTAATGAACCCTCTAAAAGCATCTCACCACTGGCTATTCTCTGCAGGGAAATAAAAGACAGGAAAAAAGCCCTGTAGTGTCAACATTTTGATGATACAATTTGTCCAAAAAAGGACGAATCCAAACAGATCAAATGAGAACTTATGCACCTTGTAATTTTAGCTCCCTAAAAATATATTTTTATAATCTTTATAAAGTTTTTGACAAAAACATAATATTATAACCTCTTATCAACCTCAAACAGGAGTGGGAGTGCATCACCATGCCTCAAACAATATTTACTTTAAAGTAGTCCCAATGAGAGGGGTGCAATACAAATCTTGTGAGATAAAGAAATAGCACCAGATTGCCAGACTTCCCTTGACATAATTCAAATGAGTTGCAAAAGCTGACGACCCCGCTACAACAAATTGACAACGGGGAGACAAATGCAAATGTCTATCTGCAGTATATCTGGTAGCTAAAACTCTATTTTCTAACATCTGGTTTGACTTCTTCAATACTTCCCTCTAAATGTGCACTTCTACAAACTGAATAAACACAGCCTCCTCTAGCTTTTATGAATGGGAACACGTATGAATGAGACCTTGTGTGACACATTAGCAACATGTACATGTATTTCATATGATCAGTGAGAATGTTACCGTGGCACTGCATGTGTGGCAGACAGTTAAGGTGAATAGTGGAAAGGATCATCTCCTTTCGGCCCATCCAGAGATTGAATAACATCAATCACGTCTATTTCATTTAGGGGGATTTGTGGCATCTTACAGAAAGGTTCATCTCCTCTGCAAGGCATTAAATGCATTTAATAAAAGTGATAGCAGACTTAGTCTGGGTCAGGGATCCAGGGCAGCAATTGACAACCATGACATCTGGCAAAACACCGCTAAGAAGGGTGTTTGATTGGATGAAAGCTTCCAGGTGAAAGTGGGCCAGCAGACTGGTGAGCTTACAGCAATGAGAGAGATGGACTGTGGCTTTGCAGGGTGTGAGAGATAGAAACTCAATAGAGGCTGACAATTTGTATCCCATGTCGAACAGTGGCAGAAAAAAAGAGAATTAGACTCACATCGATGTAGTTAGCATTAATGTAGTCAGAGTTAGGGTCTCCCAAAAGGGGGTGGAGCTTGACTCTGTGGCGGTCATCTGAGATGGATAAAAATATAAGTACAAGGTGTTGAAGTAGAAACTTTTCACATTATTTTAGATTTCTTTTTTATACAGGACAAAATGTGTGCTGATGACTTACATCCTGACAAGGTGTCATGCCTCCCTTTGGTTTTGTCCTTCTTCTTTGTGCAATCCCAGCCATCAAAGAAGCTCTGCAGAGATGAAAAGGACACTTGTTGTAGATGATAGGAACCACTCAAACATCTTAGATAAACACTGAATCACCGTTTCAACACATCTTTTATTTTGTTTCATGGTTAGCGTGATAAAAGCCTGTCGGCATATGTCTCAAGCATGGCTGAGGCTTAGATCAAGAGCTGTTGTATCCTGAGGAGAGGTTCAGTGATTCATGCGTGATTTGTAATTAAACAAAACAGTGCCACGAGCATCATATCATCTTCATCTGATCCCCTAGCCGTTAAGAGTTATGGGTCGCCAGTTGCACCTATTCTTGTAAGAGAATAGTCAAAATTTGAACCCAATGGTTATATTTCAACTGAGTTCAAATTTTGTGCATACAATCATTGTGATTTTAAAGAGACACATCAAAATAAACAATTAATGTATTTCTATTACAGGTGAGGCTCATGGATGACATAACTCTTAAAATCGACCATCTGCTAAACCCCTCTCTGAAACAGCTCCTGTCAAATTATAGCTTTTTTATTTCTTTAAATCAATCACAATCGTCTTGGGATGGTGTTTTGGTGGAGAAATTGCACGTGGGGAGGTGAGACAAAAAGACAACAGTAAAAAACGCGTATTGACTGCGTGACACGACTTGTAGTTGTGTGTGTTTTTGCTTGTAGTAGCACGAAGTTTTGTGCAGGTTGCTAGCGCAGAGGTTTTTGTTGTTTTCCATAGCGAGGGGTATTTTAAAAATGGTAAAATGCAGATAGCAGCAGGGGAAGATAATTTAATGGCAGGGTTAAACCCACAGTCTACATCCGGTGATTCAAACTAATTATAGCTTAGCAGCCATATGCACGGCAGGCCTGTCAAGCTCAGGATTTCTCTAAATGCCACAATAGTTGTTAAATGGGACTCTAGTGAAAGTGGTACTCAGCATCTATAGAATTTGGAGGATGTCATTTTTTAGCAGGGGGCAAAAATGTGAGGAACATTTTAAACAGTGTGTTTGTCTGCTCTCACCTAAGCAGCAATCATTAGTAGCAGCTAATTTAATCTTTTTTATATTTCTGCTGAATAATTTCTTAAAGTTGTATATAAGTTTTTAATACAATAACTGTTATTTTTCTGCCTTATAAATGTTGTGGTTCTTGTAAATCCAGTCTGCGACCTTACTAAGTCCAACAGAACATGTATCAGCCTCTGTTCATGTGTCTCTTATTATTACCTCATTTGCAATGAGAAGAGGCACACCTTGCACCACATACTGTGATTTGTTGCATTATAATTGTATGCATCTAGTGTCTGAAAAATGGGCACAAAAGCGTTAGTGAATCTTAGCCAGAGTTTAATAACGTAAGCTAAGCCTCAAAACAAGGGTATGTTAGAATAACATAATAGTATGATTTTACATTTTCCCATATCATATTCAATTCATTCAGTTTTTATTTTTAGAGCTCCAAATCATTCCATATACATCAGGTCTAGGGCATAATCTTTATTTTGCAGAGATCCAACATTCCCTCATGAGCAAGCACTTGGCGACAGAGGGAAAGAAAATCTCCCCTTTACTTATAATACTTATGGCACTAGGACTAACTACTGTAGTGCACACTGCAATGCAAGAACAATGATGTTTCTTTATTTCCATGTCTCCTACTGGACATGTATCATCAGCTGGTGAATATGCTGATTTTCTGTTGTATCCTCTGTTTTTAGCCTATATCATATATTTAGCTATATAGTGTATATAATGCATATAGTGCATCAAAGATCGAGCATCGAGAGACAAGCATTTTCAATCAACTCATGGAACTAACATTAGCCTGGTAAAATCTACCAGTAACAGTCGTCGTTTTAGATGGCAAAATTGATGGTTACTGGAAAGAAATGAAAAGCTTACTTTACTCACTCAGTACGAAATCAAGGAGTCATTGCTTCAAAAACTACAAAGAATTTTGAGTAGAACATCTGCTACTGCTATCATTAACTGCATACAGTTTGTACCACAGGATAAATGGTAGAAAAACCCCACAAAAAACAGAAGTGAGCTTCTTCCATGAGCTATAAATTGTCACAAAATGACATGAAATATTGCTGATGTTTATTGATCAGTAACTTTCTGAATGCTGCTATACACAGTATATCAATACCTATATGGAAAGATGACATCTAATTGCATCTTCTCAGGCAGGCTGCTCAGCCGTATTATATCACACATCACACTCACTAACACATCTCATCATTCCCCATCATCCACCTGTCTGCATGGATGCACGGGCGAGCGCTTACTCTCACATATCATCATAAGCCACTTTCAAGCGTCCACCATGTGGCCAAATTAAGCCTGCAAATAGCCCCTTCAGATCCATGAGCAACATGCGCACGCACTCACACACGCACTCACACTCACACACACACACACACACACACACACACACACTTATACCAGTCTACACCCTGGGGTTTTCAGCCACTAGGGGAATTTGGTGAAACTCTGCCCAAGTCTGCATGCTGAGCAGAGGATTACAACGCAGTTCTCCCCACAGAGAGCCAAGAACCAGCCAAATCCTGCGTGGGATTACACCCTCCTCCTCACTTATTCCTCCTCTTTCCACATGCTCTCTCCCGAGATCATCATTTTCTCTCCCTGTCCATCTCTTCCTACTTTTTCCTCCTTCCTCCTTATACTTTTGACATTAGACCTCTGAGCTCTCTTTGTTTTTCGGCTTCCATCATTCCTCTGCATAGCCCTCTCGAGAGACAAGAGAAGCAGGGAGAGAAACACAGGAAGAAAAACTGAGGCAGAGTACCAGTATATTGAAGGAAAATAATATAAACCCATGGAAGATTGATTAGAAACCCTCATTGGCAGGGATTGATGAGGTTCATTTGTTAAGAGGATCACATAAATGATTCAAATGAGATGAAAGAAATGGTGATATTATCATGTGCTACTAACTAATCCTGAGGCATGTCCTTTCAAAAAAAAAAAAAAATTACTAGATTTGTGAGCATAATCATTTGTATCCCTTCCATAAAAGGGCAACTGTGGACATGCTGTCCGCCATAAATTTCCCTTTTTAGACCATGTAGTAACTTTTATGTAATTTCCCTTTAACCTATAACTTTTGCAACCCCATGAGATTCGGTTGTAATTTCAAAAAGCTAAAAAATAATGATGGGATTTATCTCACCACATTAAGTCAAAATCCAATCAGAAATGTCATACATGAGTTGTGAACAAAGGAAAATTGAGCAGAATAATCTTTTCCAGAAATAGAATAAATAAGCCTGACTCATGCTACCCCAAAAAGGTAACATGAAGTAGCTTCTGTTATTTAAAATGAGTGCAGTAATTCAGTTGCCTTTGCTGCACATAAACTTTGAATCAATAAGTCCATCATCCTTCCTCACCTTAGCCTCAAGGTGGAAAGTGGTATAATGAAAGTTTTGGGTTCCCCAAGTAAAGCTCTGCTGTTGCTTTGTTGCTTTAAGTTTCTGCAGTGGGAATATGACAGTAGTGATAGCAGCTGCCACACATATAAGTCCCTTTACAACTCACTGTAAAATCTTGATCAATGTTTATACACAACTTAGGTATTCTTTGGGGAAATAAGTGCCTATACCTTCCAGGGGAGGGTAATATTACACTCCTCTACATTTTGCTTCATAATGGAGAAAGAAACTCTGTCAAAAGTATACTCTAGCATAGAGAGGGGGGAAAAAAACACAAAGAGGTGTGTATTGATTTTTTGAGTGGAGTGTGTTTTGCCCGTGAGGGACAATTTAATGAGTCTACAAGCAGAGTTCCAGAGGGGGAAACTATGAACCACAGACAAAAGATGTTTTCTCTTTTTCATGAATGCCATATGCTGTGGGGTGACAGGAATGGACTTCTCCCCAGGATGTGATCTCCACTTTCAGCCACAATTGTTCCATTGGGGAAAGATAACAGCGGGGGGATAAGCAATGTTCTATGAAACACATACGTCTATAGTTCAATTCAGGACTAACATTCCACCTGCATATCTGTACAATGCCCCCCCCCCCAAAAAAAAAACAAACAAACAAACAAACACATTTGGACCATTTCCATACCTGTTCCTAGACCTGGCTAATTAGAAGTTCGAATTGATGATCATTTTGTTTCTCATTAATGCCAAACCAATTATGCCAAATATCCAGAAGATAGATAGAAGATGATTTTTATGGATCATTCTGAACATAAGAAGGGGTCATCATGGAACATTGTCATTGCTCCAATTTCTGACCTCCAAATCCAACATGATTGATATTTTTGATATTTTTACAGTATGTGACTGTTGCCTACATCAAGAAGGACAGAATACCTTATAATGTGAGATGTCTTCCTACTAACCCACATCTACCACACACTATTCTTGACAGCTGCTCTATGTATGAGAGTGATGGTTACCTTTGTGAATTATAGAGTATTTACGTTGCCCTATGTACTGCAGAGGGAGGTAAATACCAACATTGCCTCTCAAAAGAGGTTTTTTGGAGGTTACAGGGCATAAGAGCCAAGAGATATTTTCCCCCATATTTCTTCCTCCATACTCTTTCATCTCTCTTCCCTTCCCACTCAAGTCTCCCATGCTCAAAAGCTCTCTGCTCTTTGCTACCCTACAATCTGTTAGCAGTGGACAGGGGACTCACTAGCTAGAGCACCTCCTGAGACGTTTAACCTCATCAGGCCTGCCTTCATGACTGAGGTCTTCTATGGACCCAAATGAGGATGATTTATTCATACTTTCAGCAGCAGTGATATCCAGATGCCTTTTTAACCCTGCTAATTAATTTCAGGGGGTGGAGAGGAGGGTTCATGGATGAAGTCAGAGGAGGATTGATGGGCTCCCACACCATACCACTCTCTCATTCCAAGTTAGTCTCCAGTTAGCAGATATTTATTCAATGTCTTATAATGAATCCTGCATGATGCTTCCAACTATTAAGGTTATTTATTTTCACACCTATACTTTTTAGTCCTATTAAATTTAACTCTGATTCATTTTCTTAGCGTGATTCATTTGGTTAGGTCTGAACACAGTAATCGTACTCAGGTGCAGACCAAAACAACCTCACCAAGACCCTTTAGAGGAAGTGGTCTTGGTTTGATCTAGAAACTTTGGAGGGTTTGTTTGTGGTGGGAAAATGATAACTACTAGGGGTACTCTGTCAGATGTGTGAATTTAACAGTTGCTAATAACTAGCTGGAGAATGAATCAAGGTCCTACCTAGACTGGCGCAACATAGTACCGTATGTTGTATTTGGCCAGCTGACCTCCTTCTATCTGTGTTTATGTTCTTGCCCTGTCCCAGACACATCTGACCTATGAATGGAGGTTCTCAAGTGGCTTGGGATGTTGCATTTTGGCTCGCTTCAATTTATATGTGTGTAAGAAGAAACCAAACCAAGCGGGAAATGCAAAAAGTTCACCAACTCATCAAATTATTCAGACCAGAGCAAACAAAAAGCCCTCTGAACTATTCAGTTACAAGCACCTACACAAGCAGCTGACCCCTCATCAAAATCTGCTGTAGACCACAAGTGACCTAATGCATTTTGAAGCTCTTCTGACTTATCACATTCATCATTGAACCTCACTCCCTCAGCATCCAAACCTCAACCTCTGACCTTGGCTGTGTGTCTGGATTAAAGTTTACAGACTTGACACACTCAAACTCTTTTGAATTCCCTGATATCATTTATGCCAGGTTAAGGCTGTTGAGGCTCTTTCCTATGGCTAGAACTGAATCTGTGCACCTCCTCGTGTGGAAATCTCATCCACAATCTGCTGAGTACTTTTTAAACATCAAACAAAAACAATAATCTGAGATAGAATAAAAAAAATAAAAAAAAGTCATAACTTGCAGACTATCTGTGTAATCATGTAAGCTATTGGTCTTTTGCTATTTTCATAACATGTCCTTTTGTTTACAGTTCTCTCTTTTTCTTTCTCACTGACGGCTTTGCACGGTTGCGCTCCCAGCTCTATCCTTTGCACTCCCTGATTTTTTGCTTGCAGTTCTGACACAAACCTCTCGCATGGGCGGGTTCTTTAAGGCTGCACCTTCATTAGCTAATGAGTTTTTGAGTGACAGCTCACTATAGCTCAATACAGCTCAGCACTTTTATTATAGTAACAAAGTAAATGTAACTGGTAACATTAATACAGACACACGTCTAGTAAAGCACAGCCAACATTTTGATAAAAATTGATCCTGAAGTGTGGCAATTTCCTCTGGTCGGTGTGCGCCAAAATACTAAAACCCACCCATGAACCCGCTGCACTGAACAACAACATCCATGGTCAGGTACTGAGTAAGAAGTTCCACTTCACTATGGTGAAAGGGGAGCTAACCCACAAAGCGGAGCTTTATCTTTTGTCTTTGCTACAACCTCCCCTACAGCAACATGCTCTGAGCAGTGACTGAAAGAATGAGATCATGAATACAAAAGGCCAAAATAAGCAGTTCTGACATGGTGTCTGGCCTCACTAGAACAAGGAGCTCAACGAACTTCAGGGACCTTGCTGTTGAGATACTTCTCATCTCTCTTTTAAATATTGTATAGAGGGCATACAGGAGTACAAGGAGACCTTGAGACAGAACCAGGAAATCTTGGGGACATGATGCCTTCTAGCTGCTATAAAAGCACATGGACAACCCACAGACAAACACTCTCTTCCGCTGTGACTTTAATCCAGCTAAGGTGCTATAAAGTGGACACATGGAATAACAGTAGGTTATAGGCTTTTGGTTTTATAATAAGTAATATTGATTGATTGATAATATAATGTAAAGTAAAATATAATATAAAGTAGGGGTGTGACGATACACTCAGCTCACAAGACCATACACGATATTGGGTTCACAAGAACGAGATGAGATGAGATTTTAACACTATATTTAAGAAAACTTAAACAATGAAATATATGACTGGAAAAATAGCTTTCATTTGACTGAAAGTCACAACAATGAAGGTGCATTCTGAAATGTTTGAACTAATCATCTTTTAATGAATGCCACTTCAGTTCTGCTTTCTAAGTACGAATTATCATATGCAGTATGCAATATGCAAGCACTGAAAACTCTGACATTGGATTATGTACATAAAAGCTTTTTGAATATTCTTGTTCACTCACTTGCTGTACTGTGGAAACAAAAAAATACAAATTACATTCAAGCTGTTCAATTTATAGTGAAGCCTCGTTGCTAAAGTCACAGTGTGAATAGAGAGGTTTTATATTACACTGTTCTGTAGAAGCATTTGACACTGACACACCACCAGCAGTACTTTATATCGCTATTAATTTCAAGTGTAATAGCTGCCTCTATTGTCTTATGTTGTAAGCGTGTAGGAGCAGAGTGTAATAGCGCCCTTTCACCTCATACTCCTGTTTAAAGCCATAGCCCTCGGCAGTCTTCATCTGGTTGATGTGCTGGAGAAGGTCGGCCACTCGGACGGCAGGGTGGAGCTGCCCTGTGTGGTAGGGGGAGCCTTTACGTCCACATTGGTGCCTTGGGGAGCCTCCCAGCAGGCTGCTGGCCTCGTTCACTGAACTACGAGCGTCACCTGCACCAGACACAGTCACATTTGCAATTTAAGAGCAACTACAGCTGAAAAGATGTGTGCAAGAGAGATTTTGATATAAAACATTAAACAGTTTTTTAAACATTTTGTGCTTCGTTTGATCTGACACACACTGTGTTAAGTCTCAAAATATGTTAACATCACATAATGGTTCACTGAATGCTGACACTGACACATACAATAAAGTGCTGTGATTAAACTTGGAGGTTTTATGGGCAAAGATGTCTTCATAATAGATCTTATGTAGATGTGACAGCATCTCTGTCTTGAATGATGTGTGAAACCAACTAAGATCTGTACAAACTTTAGAGTAAACACATCTGTCTTTTCCTCTCTGGAGACTGACAATATTAGAAAGGAGATCAAGATGCGAGGTACTGACAAGAATCCCAAATCATTTCTTTTGATTTATTCAAATTGGTTAGTTCACTTGTGCAATTCTCACTTTTTTGCAACCTTGTGAGACTCCTTGTCTAACACCTGCAGGCGGTGAATAGTGGAGGGCAAGTAAAGAATGTTTTTCACACCAGATGATAACTATATTTTAGAATGATTCAGACATTTATGGAGTGAACGAGTGGCGGTCAACAAGATTTCAAAGTGATGGATGATGAATGTCAAGCTTGAAATTGCAATGTGCAGTTGTGGTAAGCTGGTAGGTTTAGTTATACTGTACTGTATATTTGAGTGCATTTTTCTTACTGCGTGTGCCGCAGGTGTGTGCATCCATGAAGGAAAGGGCCATTCTTTCATCCTCTTGTAGGGTGCTCTGGTCTGTAAAACTGCGCTCCATGGAACCCATATGGCTCTTCTCCTGGCGGTAGGTGATGGGTGTTTTATTCATGTTCACTGGTTTCCTATTAATGGATAAAGAAGAAGAGGGAGGAAAATAATGTGATGCAGGAAAGATAGACAGACGAGACAGAGAAAGGGGGAAAAAAGACATTTTGATGTTAAGCAATACAATTGAGATACAGCACATAGAAAAGAGATAAAAACAGAGCGGAACAACGAGAAAAAAGGTGATGACTTATGACTTACAGCCAGAGCACAAGCATGTATATGATAGATCACAAAATGATGGAAAAGAAAAGAGGTGGGGTCACTTACGGATAGTAAGAGTAGTAGTCCCTTCTGGCAAGAGTGCAGGAGAAAGAGAAAAAAAAATCAAGAGAAAGAAGAGATGTAAGATGAAAGCAATGTCAGCTGAGGGCAGAATGCATTGATTACAGTGAAAATGTGAACCGTCCCCTCATGAGCTTGGTTGTGCAGGCAGCCACATGACACGAGCGAGTGTACCAAGCAGGTGCTGACAGACAAAACCACAGCCAGGCAGAAGATGTGTGTTTCCTTCAGTCGAATATGTCTCAGTGTTACATTTCAAGGACTAAACTACATGACTTCCTGTCACAGCAAATTTAGCAATCAATTCTGTTGGAGCGAACTTCATGGTGGCTTAGTAGAGGAACACGGACTAATGTGCAGAGTGGTGGTGATTCTCAAAATCAACACTATTCAATATTACCCAGTACGTTATGTCAGCCATTTAATAATGATTGCTGGAGCTCTGAGAAACTTCCCTTGCGGCATTGTAGGTTCTTTAGATGTCAATACATCTTCTTTAAGTATTATTGGAGACTCAGGCAGAGCTACCTCTGCAGCTAAAGTAAATTCAAAGCCAGACATGTAGATGATCTACTGCAGACCTGTGGGATCACTGGCTAATAATCTCTAAAAGCACACCTTTTCCCACCCAATTACCATCTCATTTAAGGGTCAGGCCTCTGCTTGGTGTGCGTAATTAAGTGGCTAATTGAATTGCATCCGCCTTTAATTAAATACTTCACACCTAGATAGGCTCAGCAGATGAGAAATGTTTGGTCCCTCTGGTGCACCACAAGGGAATGAAAACAGTCTAGCACTGGCTGTTAGTCCAGCATCTTCCCCAAACAAGCTTGACCTTTTAGAAAGTTCAGCAAGTATGAAAAAAAAAAATACTGAACTGTTATAAAACAAAACATGAAAGAAAAACAATGAGGGAGATGTGGTGTGATCGGGCATAATGAGGCATGTTTGTTATCAGCGGCCATTTACCCTTTCTTAATGATGATGATGATGGCACCCAGCAGGAGGATGAGGACTACCAGACCTCCAGCGCACACCCCGAGAATCAGCCCCATCTCCTCTGAGTGTTGGGATACCTCCAAAGCCTTGCGGTGATCTTTGCAGGCCGCTAGAAGCAGGAAAATAGATGCATGTTAAAAAAGTAGTGCAGTGCATAAAAGGATGAGGAAATGACTGAAGAAATTATTCAAGGAAAAGTTTAAAGCAAAGCATGTGAAAAACTGAATACTGAAGATGGGTAAATAGAAAATCCACAGCTTTGAGTTCATTCAATGACACAAAACGTCTTTTCTCACAACTTTTCACATCACAATACAGATATTCACACTTATCCTGACAGCTGTGAGGTGACACACTGAATCATAATGGTCTTAGCACCAAAGCTACATTTCTATAGCATTGGTATTTTCAAGAGGTATTTTCACATAGCTGGCAAAAATGAAAGAGACACACAAATAAAGCAGAGACAGTGACTGCCCACACTGCCAGCCCAACAAACCTGCAGTCACCAGTAGTACATAATAACAACTTGATCTTGATGATGTCTTGTAAGCACAATACAAGTTTGACTGTCTGAGAGTTTTTCAACCAGCCAATTAGACTTTTCAAGATACATACTAGCGTTTACACAGGAGGATAATAAGGATTTTGTTACAAATACACTAAATGTAGAAGAAAACTTTTTTGAAACAGTTGCAACTATGCTTGTGTAGGAGTCACATAAGCAACAAACAAACGAGGCCTGCAACATATTGTTCTTTAATCTAAGACACTGCAATGGTTAATGGTAAACGTTTCATATTGTAATTGTACATTTTATGATATGACACATGCATTAAACTTTGGCCCTTACAATACTGAATTAGATATTATACATTTTTGACTCACAAGTCATCCACATAACCCTGCAGTATAATCTCAAGGTGCCCTGGTGTCTATGAGCCACTGGAAAGGCCGTTATCATAATAGCAGGTTATTCATTTCTCTGGCACAAAGCTTCATACTTATGTAAATGTTACTGATAAGTGGATCTTTCTTTGCCTTGTTCTAGGGGCCCACTGATCTAGTTTTTTCCTGTGTGTGTCAGCCTGTCCTCCAGGCCTTGACAGCCCTGAAACTAGCCCTTCTGAACTTATTGGAACAGTACAACCTCATCTCGAGAGCAGTAGAAAGTCAGAGCTGGCCTGGGGATAGAGCTCTATCTTGCAGCCTGCTGGGGAGGAATCAGATCTGGGGCAGGGAAAATGAAAACAGAGCCATGTTTTAGCCTAACTATCTGCAGCCGTGGGCATTTTACGGGTGCTTTATAACTCTCATCCCAAATAAAGCTGTAAGTAGGACAATATCGGTTTACTGTTTGCTGGGATTTTTTTAATCAATGATGGGTGATATTAGAAAGGAAATGCTCTTTCTCAAACGGCTCACGACAGCCTTTTAAGCTGCTAATCCCATGTAACATATTGTTCCAAAAAAGTGGCATTTCTGTTTGTGCTTTTCACTGTATAGACGACATCTGACAAGTCTACTATTTATGCAGTTGTGTTAGCAGAGGGCTTTATCAGACTGTGAATCAAAGTTGTTGTTTTTTTGTTTTTTTGGGTGGTTTCTATTCACAAAGGCATACACTTACATCCAAAGACACGTTTGTGTCTGTGAGCTAGTGCAACTGGAAATAAAAGATGATTTCTGTCTGTTTTGGAGGTGCCACAAATTCAGACGCTGCTGTTTATTTTATGCTGTGACTTCATTTCAAATTACATGTACAAGTGAAACATGCAATACTTTATACTGCCTAAAATATAGATGAAGAGGTGAAAAATCAATTTCACTTTTCTGACATTTTGGACAGATAAGGCGGTTTTGCCACATTTAGTCCCGAAATTTCTATTAAGCCAAACATGAGCATGAAATAGATTTCCACATGAATCCATGCACCTGCCAGCTGCCCGATGGTGGAAATTGGCACTTAGAGAAGAAATGGAAGTCTATTGTTGTGTTGAGCCTGCCAGAGGATCCTTAATTAAACTGTCACCTGGGAGTTGAAATGTAATCCTCCAGCTTTGTTATCCAAGCCAGAATCATTTGCCTCCACTTTGCTTGTGATGGGCTGCTTGATAATAATGGCTAAGGACCCGATGATGCAGAAGCTATGTTAATGGTAGAAGGATCATGGAGATCACAAACAGCAAAAAACCCTCTGACCTGTCACACCTTGAAATTGGAAATAACCTCTTCTTATCAATTTACCTTTTATGGGCTTTTTACATCACCTTGCTTGTAGATGATGTAATTTCGTTGGCAATTTTTCAAACCCTTACTTTCTATTGTGAAGTTTTCGATCCTCTTTCTTTTGTCTTATCTTTTCTCACTGCTTATTTTTACCCATATCACATTCAGATTGTATTTTTTTATAACTCCACTGTGCATTTCTTTTTTTCACTTCTCTCTTTCTGCTGTGAGAAAGCATAATTAATCAATGCCCAACCGGGTGTTTTTGTGGGGCAGATGGAGTGAGACACTGAGCTGAAATGGCTGGCCTTGCCTTATGGCTTTATGCTTGAGGAGAGCCTCATCTCTTTCTTTTTCACTCACATAAAAGGGCCTTCACAAAGAAAAAAAAAATTTCCCGCCAAGTCAATTTACTTGCAAGGCTCTGCGTACTGTTACGGTGCTATGAAAGCTATAAATACATGACTTTTATTCACCATGATCTGATAGTGTACTGTGGTAGAGGGCCTCTCCTGCCATCAGGGCTTGGAGTCAATTTCCCTGCCCTTTTCATGTCCCTTTGAATCCAAAAGCTGAGGTACAGAAGGGATGAGAGAGTGGAGTGGGGTGCTGGGCTTTCTCATACTGATAGGCCAAGGTAGCTCCATCTGGAAGTTTTGATCTGGAGGACCCTTCTGGACCACACTGAGGTCAGAGCCCTTTAGATGTAGCCATGTAGTGGGCTGCTGATGAGAACAAAGAGACTGCTTTTGATATAGTGTGTCCCAGCGTCTTGCCCCCAAAAAATAGGATGAAAGCCTGACCTCTAATCCCTCCCTGCTTGTTGCCCTTTTCTCTGAGGCCCACTGCTAAACAACCAGGACTGTCAGAGAAAATTTGTCCAGATCCCCACCGTTGTACTTGAGGAGGAGGTGAATAACAGTGCAGCACTGTTGAAATTACATTTCATCTAACAGTGAGAAAATAGACAGTATTGCAAAGCACTTAGATGCTATGATCTACAATTAATTTAAGGTCATGCTGCTTGTAGGAGAAATATTCATGTTAAATTACCTTTGCGAGCGATGCGGATACAGTTTATTCTGGATTCCTGAAAGAGAAAGACAACACGGACATCAGAGGGGAGGCTGCTACTTTGCATTTTGCATAACAGAGATGTGATTAAAAAGGAAAGAGAAGATGAAAATACTGAGCTGTAATAGAAATAAACAGTACAGTATAGTATATCATGTTGAAAATGCGTCCACCACACATAACCATAACCATTGTGAATAACTATTAAAATATGATGTTTACTCCCCAGATAAACATGACATACCTCTGCACCACATCTGGAACCTGGAGTGCTGTCTCGTCTGCACTGCTCTCTATCTTTCCTCCCAATAATTAAAGATTCAAATGACTAAATGTGAGTGGGCTCTACTACTCATCTCTAAAAAGCATAATTTAGTTTGTGCAAGGGATAAACTACAGGAAAAATGATTCTGGGTAAAAAGACAAATTACCCGAATTAAGAGTCCTATTGACGACATTAGACTACAAAATATCTCAAATCTGAGAGCTGTGGTGAAGTGTTTGAGAAAGAGATTAGAGATTCTTGCTGAAGGAGAAAAGAGTTGAAAGGGGGAGAGCATAATTAAGAGGAGGGTTTCAGACCAGTGCACCACTATGAAAGGGAATTAATTTTATTCAAATTTCGGCTGATGACATCTCAGTGTTATGAAAAGGACCTTTGTCAAACAACACTAATGAGATCCAAGACTCTAATCCAATTCCTTCCTGCCACCTCTTGGAGGAGATGCATTATCAAATTAAGATTTACAGATGGTAATTCAGGCATTATGGGACAATTATGCAAATTTGCCCATTCGGAAATGAGCAAAAAGCGCTCTCCTCAAACTCCTGTTAAATTGCTTTTTTAAATTGAAAATCCATTTCAAGCTGACAGACTCTTAAACAAGTTCTTAACCTGATGGGTTGATCTGAAATACAGACATGAACTGTAGACAAACAAACATGTTTTCTGTCAGACATACTGTCATTTCCAGAAAAGAAAGACAAACACTCAATGACAGATTTGATTTGAAAATGGTATTTCGGACTTATCTTCTTCTCTTTATCTATGTGATGGCTTACCGCTGTTACCAGCATTAAGACAATCAAGGTTTGTCAAAATGATTATTTCCATGTGACCCCATGTGATGAGAATGTAATGATTTGAATTAGCTGAGTATATTATTGTATCTGTCTAGAGTATCATTACCTCTTGAATCAAGTGGTCAGGTGAGATGAAACAATGAACTGTAATGGAGTTTCCCTTGAAAACCAGAAAGTTGTGTTTTTTATCAGATTTTTGCTCAAAATGTGGCCTCAGACCATCATTTCTTTCTACAGTAACTACAGAATGAACATTAAAGAGGACATATCATACACTCCATGTCTATATATTTATATTCTAGGGCTCTAGTGGAATATCTTTGCATATTTTACTGTACAAAAAAAACGTATTTATCTTATACTGAGCCTTTATGCAGTGCCTGAGTTCAGCGTGAGTCAGAAACAGGCCTTTCTCTCCTGTCACTTCTTTTTCAAGCTCAGTAATGAATCCATGTTGAATATGTTTCTTTTTCATCTAAAACTATACCATTCTAAGTTTTGAAACTTTTTTTGCATTTTTTGGTGTAATTTGTTCTGAATGTGTTCTGAACGTGCACCTAAAGTCTCTAACATGTATCCTGATCCTCTACCGTATTTACTCATTCTTAATTAAGCATAATTTACCAACTTATTCATTTACATTAAGTAAGTTTAAGTGTATTACCAGTTCCTGTCTACTTCATCAATATAAATGCTGACTGGTGACATTGAGCTTCTGCAGCACTGAGTCATTTATAGGAAATCATCAAAAAAGCAGATTGATCTGAATTCCTGTGTTTATAGAAATGGCATACATTCAATCATTACAATATTTGGCAAATTATGACACAGCACATTTACATCTATTTACAGTAAATATATTTTTTAAACATGCTTGTGTGATGGATAGAAGCTCATGCTGTAACAGACACATTTGAATCACTGTATGTAGGCTCAGAACAAGAGTTAATTGGCAAGCTCTGGATTGTGGGGCACATATCACACGTCTGGCCGTGCTGTGCCAGTCAAGCTGGAGGGGTTGGTGGCTCCTGGCAGCTCTAAATATAAAACACAAATGCCAACATGCAACACGGGGCTCCACGGCACATATTCAAGGTTTTCTATTGTGTGTGTGTTTGAAGTTGGGAGATACAAGTGTAGAGTGTATATAAATAACAATGTTGCTGTGGTGGCCTGCAAAGCTATATCTGCAGCCACAGTTTTTCAAGTACCTATTTAGATGGATCAATCAAAGCAATTACAGAGGCTTGACAGCTACTCTCTAGATAATTAACGTTGGTAACTGCCAAATATTATGGTCTCATATACTGTTCAACCACTGCTGTCACTGTTGGAGAGGATTAGGTGCAATGTTCCTCTCCTCAAAGATATTCAAGACAAACATAAACAGACGACACCAACCCTGATTTGATGAACCATAGAAATAATCATAAAATAAACAAGCCAACACTTTAGTTTACATATTCATAAGGCATTCAAGGTGAAAATACATGAAATGATTGTCTGACATGCAAATGTTGAAAGAGATTATAAAAGAGTCTACAACTACCTATTGTCTTTATCACTACTTCCATATGCAGAAAGCCTTATCAGCAATTGTTTTATCCGAGAAATATGTGACTGTTTTCAGAACTGCTTTCCCTGCCAGCTATCCTTTTGGTACAGTTTTTTTTTCTTTTGAAATGAGGCTAATAATGTTTTCCTTTTCTGTATACAATCCAAAAAGTACAATAAAAATATCCCACAATACAATACAAAATCTAATTTAAAATGCTGAAATTCCTTTTTTTTTTGGCCTGCATTTTTGTGACAAAGTGTAAAAATGTAAAAGCCCTGAAATGCATAATTGTGCATGGAGGATAAGCAGGAAGACAAAATACAAAGGGAATTACAAAATTGCACAAAACACATTTAGCTGTTGGTGAAACATCGCTATCCATACAGGCTGCATAAGCCAAATATCTGTTTTGTGGTTGCAATAGACTCTACACTTGGATGTGGCCTCTGTTAAAGACTGTAAAGTGTATGATAATAACTCTGCAATGTTAATAATACCATTCAAAGGCAAAAGAGAGCATCAGTGTCATAACGTATTATTTGTTGATCTGTTAGTGCTGTGACTGCTGCATTTTTTAAACTTCATCTTACTTCATGCAATTAGCACTTCTTGTTTTTTTGCTACAGTTTTTATGTGTCAGTTCACGTTGTCTTGACCCTCTGGTGAAACGTCCTCTGTGCCCTGCTGTTGATTGGTTGGATGCCTGACAGCTAGCTGCCCTTATTATCCGACACCATGACCAAATACACTTGCAGTGACAAAATTCTGATGTTTGAAATAAAGTCGAATCTGTAATTATATGTGTCCAGGATTAAGGTTTTTTTTTTCTAAAACATCTTGTGCTAAAATGAAATTGAAGTTAAGTTGCTGCCTTCCTTGCACAATGTTGTTCTTTCAAGAGGAATTGTACCCATTTTGACAGTGACTGCTACTGTAAGTATTTTCAGGCGACAGCAGCAGCATTTGAAAGACTAGGACAGTGTTGGCTGTGTGATTTGGCACTGTGCTCCACTCATTGTGGGTCATGGATGCTGGCCCCCTGCCAGACATAACAAAACCTAATCCCATCCGCCGGTAAAGCCAGGCCTCCCCTATCTAATCCCATGCTTAGTAGCCTAGTTGTGTGAAGTGCTCACACTGCACTCCCTCTGTGTGTTTCTCCACTGGGTCGGAAAAAGATGCCACTGGTAAGGGTGAGCCACCCAGCTCTGTTCATGGGACTTTATAATACACAGACGTCAGACCAAAAAAAAAAAAACAAGGTGACGTGATCACAGAGACACCAGCTACTGACAGGACTCCAATCAGTCCAGTGACCCAGTTTGAATGTATTATTCCCAGCTAAGGGCTGCATTACCTACGGCAACATTTCTCAGCTATATTGCCACAGTGTGTGAATATTAAAACAGCAGCTTTCTACCGCTGATCATCTGCACCTGTGCCCAATTATCGTTAAGTAATTGCCTCACCCAGGTAGCAGCTCTTCCTGTAATGGAATTTGGAAAGGTAATGTGGTGTCCTCTGAGTATGACTAGAGACTGGAGGGCTTTGTGTGCTCAAGAGCAAGAGTGGATTGAGACACAACAATCTGTACTATTTCTCAACAAACAGTATCTAAAACAACGATCTACGGGGAAAAAATGATACACCTTTTATGATAACTTGATCTACACTTACTGGCTATTTTCAAAGATAATTAATTGATTGGGATGCATAAGGAAAACAAGGAGTAAATAAGGACAATGATGAAAGGACATTTGAATTAAGGACATGACGTAACAGAAAGGAATAAGACAGAATAGGAAAAAGGATAGAAAACAAAGGATGAATGAAGAGAAGTGAAATGCACTGTTGACTCTGAGTAATTCCAGCTAATCACAGCTTTTTAGCTGTAAGTAATGCATGCACATAATTCCCTGTTTCATACATGCTTTGTTTGCAAAGAATCAAAGCAGTGGGATATAAACATACATACTTTCCAAGTAGGGACACTGCCAGCTATAAATGTTTTCATCCAACAACCCTTTTCACAGCATAAATACTGTTTCAAGGGTTTTGAGCCCAGACAATGCCAACTATCCTACAGTGTCAACCATAGCATTACCACATACAGATATTCATTAACACCACTTATCACTGGTTCACATTTACTTTGAAAACTAATGCCTACAGCAACATGATGAAGTATTGCCAGGTCTGCTGTTCCACTCGTGCAAGTTTGCTATCACTCACCCCTCTGAAGTTGCTCATGGCCTGGAAGTAGACAAGATAGCTTTTGCGCGGGTCCAAAGGGCTGTTCCAGTAGCCATTGTATGTGTGATTGTCGCCCACAGTGAAGGGGCTGGCCTCTGGCAGGCTGCTGGGTGGCAGCTCGGCTGTGTAGTAGTGTGGTGTGCCTCGGGCCTGTGCCTCACCATGGGACATAGGCAGTGGGAAACAGTCCTGGAGTCCCAGCTCCCTTTTCACTTTCTTCCCAGTCTCTTCCTCAACCACCACCTGGTATGTACTGGACAAAAGGCAGATGTGCACTTTTAAAAAGCCACTTTTGGTTAAAACCAGACCTGATATGTAGATCTGAGATGATTTCCTCACCTGACAGGTGCTCCTCTCCCTTGAGCGGGACGTAGCAGTACAGTAATTGTGCTCTCTGTCTCACTCAGGGGGGATGGCATGTCTCCATAATCAAATGTGGGGGCTGAGGACAAGTGTACAGAGAGTTGAGTTTACATGTCAAAAATAACCAAGGCGCACACACACACTGCCTCACCCAGTGCTCATGTAGGCCACTTTAATTCAGTTTAAACACAGTGTCTTCCTCTTTCTCTTTCCATGTACATATGATCAGCCCCTCAACGTTTCATGAAACTGATAGACTGTTTAATGTTAGCCATCCCTTTCTCCACACAGTGCTAATACACCCAGTACCCATATCCTCACGTTCAGTACACTGTTTGAATCTCTCTCTCTAGTTGTCTTGGATACAAGTCCAATTAAAAGTCATGGGAGTGAGGCTAAATGAATGAGTTTCTCATTTAAAAGGATTTGGCTTAAGTCATGCTCCTCCCTGGAGATGTGGCAGCACACTTCTCTTCAATTAGTGAGGGGAAGAAGAGCAAACTATTCATGAGGAATCGATGATTATCATATTAAAAAGTGGTTTGCTAATACCACAGCAGAAAGAGAGCTGACATCAATTAAGGTGAGGCATTAAGGAAAACTGACTGTGTACTTGTTGCCATTAAAGGTCTGTTGTAGTTTTGTAGAACTAAAAGAGGGTTTGATGCCAGCTGTCAGGTGGAGTTTGTTTGAAGGATGATTGTGTATCAGCCACGGCAGCACATGCATCCAAATGCATGTGTGTGTGTGGATGAGGAAATGTGTGTAGCTGGATACTCTGCGGTGGGTATTGCTTGAAGATGCTGACAGCAGTGGCTGTTGAAGGTGTTCAGTGTTTGCTATCTGTCAGTGCCGATTTGAGAGACGTTCAGTGTAAGTGAATGTTCTGCACCGTGGGCCAGTGGAGGGGGTTGAGGATGATCTGCAAAGACTTTTGGACTCTATCTGCGGTCTGGCTTTGTGCCCGAGTTCTGTCTGACATACAGCCAGTAAGCAGTGATTGTGCACTCAATCTATAATTAAACAAACTGGGCCCCTCTGTAAAGAGATACAGGCAAAATGAGCGAAAGAGAGTAAATGTGTGAGCAAAACAGGATGGGAGTGGCTGTGCTGTGCACTGTAAGAGGTGTAATCCTATCCCTTAACAAGCACAAATGCATCATTAAAAGGAAATAGAAACACCAAAGCTGGATTTCTATCACCATTAATAAGCTGTTAGACTCTCAGAAGTGACACTCTGGTCCCAAGGATGAACAGCATTTTTCTTTATACATAAAACAAAGCAGTGTCCCCTCTGTGGACCTCTGCTTCCTACAAGTTAATTTATGTCTTGAGGTCTGTGAAATGACAGTGTGTCTCCAGTTTGGAGAGGCAATGGAAAATAGCTCTTACACTCTGGGAGAAGTGGTTTTGCCTTTGCAATGGAAGAAAGATACTGAGGTCAAAAGAGAGAAAACCTGGATCCTAATTATATCACGCAGTTGGTGAAGTCTAGAGTTGTACCTGCATGCTACATTGGTGATAGGTAGTGATGGCACAGAGAGCAGCTTTTACATGCAGAGGATGCCTGGTTCCACTCTTATTTTATGCTTCAACAGCAGCTTTCACACAGTCACGCGTGGCAGATCAGTTATAGCAAATACCTGAGATGTTAGTGGTGATTTCAGTCAGGGCAGTCTGACCAAAGCCCTTGACTGTACGGGCTCGGACGGAGATTAAGTACGTAGTTCCAGGGTGGAGGTTGGAGAACATGTGGTAGGTCTCATTCTTCAGCTTGGACACAGTTCTTCTAGGTCCTGGGACATTGATGCCTGGATCAGATGACTCAATACTCTGGTAACTGATCTGTTGTTGGGGAAAAGAAAAATGTTCTAGAGGTTATAAAAGTCATAAACACCAGAGTCACCTTAGAGCTGGTTTATCTTAGCACAGAGGTCATTAAATATGCACACAAAGTAGTATTGTCACAAGTAGTAATTCTAAAGTTTGAATGATATGATTCACAGCAAATTAACTTGCTTATCTATATCAGTGCTCTAATTACTCAAGTGGGTTTATAGTTTTAGATAAACAAAACTTGATTAGTATTGGTGCTGATCAGTCATACGAGCAACCTAAAGTTCTTCTAAAATTATTGTAAGTGGTAAATTATGTTCTGACCAAGAAATGCATGACAGAGGCTATGAACTAAGGACACCACATAGAAAGAAGTACATTCAAGAGTTTAGATCAATACTTGTAAGTGTTAATGAGTCTGATTAACTCTTCGTGACACTCCAAGAACACTGTGCATGGGTGTCCTTTAAAAGTTTTTCCTTGAGAGGTGATTTGCATTGCTTGCACAGTGCTCTCATGTGAATTTCCAGTTATACTCTTCTGAAAAAGTAGAGAGCTAAATTAGATGACTTTACTGCAATCACACAAGGGTGTGCATATTAGGATATATGTTGAGTTGGCTGAGAGCCACTTGATTTAAGCAATGAATACACACACAATGCTCAAAAGCATGTGTCACACACACACACGCACACACACACACACTCACTCACTCACTCACTCACACACACTCACAGACACTCACACACACTCAAGCCAAACCCATGGCATTGCTGATTATTATAAGAAGAGCTTAATGCCTGCTCATGTTTCCTTAGTGTGAAGATAGAATTATGAGCCATCCAGTGTCTAAATACAGACAGACCTCCATGTTTCCTCTACAAAAGCAGACATAAAAGATGTCCGACAGTGCACAGAACAGCAAGAAGGGTTTGCAGGACAGCATGGCAGTCGAGGGGCTCATGCAGAGTGGTCAAATGGTTCAATCTGAGAGAAGTGAAGAGGATACAGCTCTGTATAAATCTTTTTCTGTCAGCTGAGGGAGATCAACACACTACAGAGAAAAAATCCTTTGCAGTCTCCACTTTATATGTCAAACCACAAATCCTATTTAATAATATCCTTGAGGCGACATTGCAAGAGAGGCCAAAGGAAAGAATGCTTGAGGATGGGTTGGCAGACCTACTGAGGATTTACCACAGACAGAAGGTATACAGTAGCTACAAAATCATTATCCAGCTAAACAGAAGGCCTTCAGCATAGACGCATGGAAGTTATCTATTAATGATGGGCTCTATGGCCTAGAAGTAGACAGGGAACAAAGGCTGATCATTTAAATAATAGGCAAATCGCAAATCTTTATGTTGTTGCAATATTTATGGTGCCATAAAAATCCTAAGTAGCCTAAAACTAGATATGCTGGCTGTGTGCTGTTTGTGTGGTATTACAATTTGGGCAAGAGTTAGAACAAGTTCACAAGGTGCCAAATCAACATACTGTACCTACAGCTGCTGAAAAACAAAAACGCTGACAAAAGTAGTTCCACCATGAGGTCAATTTAGCAGCTGTTCTGAAGCTTTTGATTGTATCACACCACCTTCCTCAACAGATGGAGTTTGCCCCCCTTGTCGTGGAATTGCAGATGTTAAAATTTTCACTTTTCTAAGCACTTTCAGGACCTCTCATCCATGTTGCCTTATAGTTGGGATCGTTTTTTTTTATTTTTAAAATGAGCTTTGGATTTCTATGCATTAAGCCGTGTACATATGGATGTATACCGCTATGGTGTACACATATATTAGGGAGAGGTACACTGGAGAGATACTAGGTACAGAAATCATTTGTAGGGTCTGTTTGCTTTAACGTTCCCAACATTAAAAACACAAGAGCAAAAGTGTAAGGAGTCAATTAAACGGTGTTGGTGTGTTCATCTGCTTTAACAGGTGTTTTAACACGTACAAGAAAAAAAACAATAATCAAGCACATCCACAGTATTTTCCCACTGTGTAAGCCAGCCTGGTACTATATCAGAGTATAAGCTAATGTCAGCATCTCCATCTCTATACTGCTCTCTATTGTCTATGCTGCTACTGCGACAGATAGCGTTATGTTCACCAGGCATGTTAGCCCTCATCCTCAAAGCTTATTGTAATGTTAAAAGTGAAACATACTGTTTCAGGTACAATAAAGCTTTCTTTGTCTTGCTAGTCCAAGTATGTTCATAGAGCATCCAAACAAGCTTGTGTTAGTATTGAGTCTGATTTTACATTTTTCTTCGTCGTACCTTGTAATACTACAACTAACTAACTCATAATGTTACTTTATGTCAATATTTATACAGGGACTGCTGACAATGTTGTTTCTGCTGGCAAAATCAATGGTCCCCAGCCAGAAGTGAGAAGTCTGTTTTTGTCTACCTCTGTCTGAAATCAAGGACTGACTGGTTCAAAAAATTTGGTAAATCATCACTGTTTTCATTGTTAACTGCATATGTGCTGTTTGAGAATCGAAAGCTTGACAGGTGTAGCAACAGTAATTATGGAGGTACAGAGACGGCAGGAGATCATGTGAAACAATCAAAAGACAAATCACATCAGAACAGTTACTTAATTAACTTTATGGTGAAGGTTAAAAATGCACTTTCAGTCTCAACAATAGCACTCTGCTCATTCACTTACCTTTTACTGTAATATTAAATTAAAACAACTGTATGGTATCACAATTAAGTTATATAATCAAAGTCAGATACCTTTTTTGAAATCTTAAAACAACTGGCAACTGAAAAGACATAGAAATTGAATGAAGCGTCTCTCTGTGCTTACCTCATACTGGGTAATAAGGCCATTGGGCTCAACAGGCTCCTCCCACTTCAGGAAGATCATGTCATCCAGCGGGGTGAAGGTGAGCGACTCCGGTGCTATGCCTCCGGGAACTATAAGAAAATGTCAGAACAAACATTTGTCGGGGAAATTGAAGTGCTAATCCCACGGTGATCCTCTCCTGTCAATACCACAGATGTGAATGTCACAGTGGCTCAGAACAATGCACCACATGAGACACTCAGCAGCAGGCAGAGAACATTAGATAAGGACACAGTTAATTTATGAATTGCATCAATTATGTAACCACGACACAGCAAAGAGAAAGAAAACATAAGAGCGATATTAGAATTCTATATCCGTCGTCTGTCAAAGTCGAGGCATACTGATGAATATGTCAGATGCTTGCTGGTAAACTTGTCTGAATGGCAGTGAGAGGATTGTAAGCATCTGAACATTCAACTACACACACTGTTTTTTGAGCCATTTGGTTTTCAGCCCGAGTCCCCGTGGTCTGTGTGAGCGCTGCACTGAGGAAGACTGTTATGTGAGATTCTGACCTGAGGCTAGAGCATGAGCCAAACAGCTGAGTCGACTGTTATTTTTGAATTGAGTTAGTCTAGAGGACAGAGTTGCTTATTAAGGCTTTTGGAAAAAGGCTTCATAATTGACGTGTACTGCATGTATATATACATATATTTATCTTCTATCTATTCAGAAATGGCCTTTCTCTTGCTTTCTTCCTCTCTGATGATCTTTTTTCAATCTTTCCCTCTACATATCTCTTTCTGAAGAATCTTGTTTGTTTTGATTTTTTCATGGTAGAATTGATTTCTCCCTTAGCTGCCATGCAAATGATGTGCTACAGCACGAAGGAATAATAGGAGATAAGAAATAAGCACAAAATCCTATCTCAGGGTTGCTGGAGTCTCAGATATACTGTAATGTTTTCTCTTTTATGTTATTTTTGTCCATAAATGAAAAGGATCTTTTGTAATGCTGATGCAGCCTCAGATGGTCATCCTCATTGTAGTAATGTGTTAGAAGAAGCCAGCAGAGCAGAAGCAAATTTGCAATGTCCAAAGCAAATCTGATTGAAACATGGATTCATATATCTTAACCACGTATGGTGCCCTCGAGTTCTTAGTTCTTTTTTTCTACACTCTTTTCTATCTTTTCTGTAACCTCCTCCTGGGACTTACTGTCCTCCTCAGTCTGAAAGGTGACCTCTCTGCCCTCTTTCTTCCCCTCTGGGTTGGTCAGTGACAGGCGGACATGGACGCCATGGTAGGGTGGCAGATCACGCAGTGTGAAGCGTGAGGCGTTGTGTTCCACTGCCAGGCACTCTCGCACGGTGGTATTGTGGCCCCCGCCACCTCCCGCTGTGGTGTAGCGGTAGCACAGGGACACTGAGTAGGTGTGGCAGCGCGTCAGATTGAACGCCAAATTCTCCCACTGCAGGGACAACTGTCTGGACTGGATATCTGTGGCTGTGAGGCCCCGTAATGCACGCATAGGCTCTGGAAAATAGTAAGAAGAAAACAGATCACTGAGTAATAGAGAAAACAGAAATTTAGTGATAAAACAAACAAACAAACAAACAAACAAAAAACAAATAATGTAATTACCAAAGACCTAAAGGCACTATAGTGATTTTTAGAAAATGAAAACACAGGTAACTTTGTTCTATTGTGAAATATTTGAACCAGCAAATGACAGTCATGTCCCAGGACTACCCTGGCAGTTTTTCAGTAGTTCCCCTCCTACATACCGCCATACTGCCCCAACACAACATGGAGGTCGTCAGTTTGCTGCCAGCACAACACACATACATCCCTGATGGCAGAGCAAGAACTCATGCCAATTCCGCTAATTAATCGGACAGGCTGTGGGTTGCCGTTGCTCTCCCACCAGTCCTCGCCTCCATGTAGACTAGCAAATAGACTATCAAGTAGCTATATTTCTTTGCCCTGTAGTTCAATCCACACACAAAAATGCCAGCACTGTACAAGGGCACTCACTTCCGCTGGTTACTTTTACTGCTGGGTCATTGCGATGGCCTGATGCATATTTTTAGAAGAGACCATGTTAATTCTGGTCATTGCCGGGTTAACCCTGTTTTTCTCTGACTCAAACTAAAAGAATAACAGCGCTGTCTTTGATATCCCGCTCAAATGTAATGTCTAGCTGAGAGATACAGAGAGCCTCTATACACAGAGGCACAGACCAGCCAGTGTTCAGGAGGACGTCTGAACTGAAGAGAGCCAGTGTTAAGCCAAGGACATCCTCAGTATCAATGGAGGCATTTATCAGTGGCCATTATTAACACAATCAATGCCTTTTTGTCAAGCAATATGCTATATAATCTATTGTATTGCTTTATGATTTTAATAGGGCATATTGAGTAATGGGCTGGGGAGACAGGGAATGACAGCAGAGATATGGGGTACAGGGAGAGATCAGTGGAGTTTGAGGTTACTGGCCAAGGTCTTCGTTCCTTCACTGATTCGTACACTCAGTGGGATTCTCACTGCAGCACAGATTAGTGCAGGGAACTTAAATAAGGTGGCTAATGCATCACTGAGCAGGGACAAATGCACTAAAACAAGAATTATCTAAGAAAATGGATTTGATGGGTGTACTCTAGTTCTGCAGGGACACACATAGCACACATTCACTGTATAAAATAGTCTTATTTACCCTTATCTCTGTATCACTCTCTTTTTATCTCTTTAACTCTCCCTCCTTTTTTATGTGTACACATGTTCATGCCCCTATATATAACCAACTAACTTTTATCAGATATAACAGCCTTATGCCCAACTTCTTATGCATTTATTACTGCCTGGTGGCAGCAATTCTTTTGAAAAGATATTTTATGACACTTCCAATCTATACTGAAAGCCTCTGCAGTCACCAGCTTTCTCTTTTAATTTGCTGTCTGGCATCTTATACTAGATGGAAATATGACCAGAGCATTGATGTGAACCTTATCCAGACTAATGTGACGGCAGATAAATTGGTGGGCACAGTAATCACAGTAGAGTAGTAGACTGCACCCTGCAAGAAATGTTAATGTTCCATTGTTCAGTGTGACTGAAGATTGTCTTAATGGTGCAATTGATAGTCTGCACAGTCTGAGTGCTAAATAAAGGGAGGCATTTAACTGCTGAGTTGATGAAAGCACCGCCAAAGAGGCCACAGTGTGCTCATTGTGGGTTTTCTCAAAGTGGACATTTGTGCCAGCCCCTTCCCCTTGCCTCGTCTTATTTGACTGTGTGCCACGGGCACCCATTCTCTGGCACCCTGTGGCATGAAAACTGCAGCCGCCCCAACATGGGCAAAAGCCCAGAGCACCATGTTGATCCTTGGAGATTGGAAGTTAGAGTGGATGTGACAGGTTCTGCTTTATTAGCTACCCTAAAACTGTGACATGGGACAGCAGCAGGACAGAGCGGCCATGGAGGGGATCTGGACTGACTGTGTCAGACGCAACAACCAAATTTATACAGACATGCAGGCTTTTATCCATGTGCAAGCAAAAACACGAACGTACATAAATCCACATACCCCAAATGTGCATATACAGGGAATTGTGGCTCACAGAGTGGAAGGCATGATGAACGACATGCCAAGAAATGCAAAACACTTGTGTTCCTAATGCTCCTAATTTTAGTCAGGCTCCAGTATTGGCTCCCTCAGATCAAGAGCATTATGGGCAAGGCTTTCCAGAAGGTTCACTGACCCAGCAGCAGGTGGAAGCCCATTAATGTAGTTTGGGGACCACCTGCAGTACAAATGCTCGCCTCTCCTCTGTGATTCACTTGAGGGTCTTCAAGCTGTGCTAATGCACCGTGCTGATAATCACAGCAATGCCTCATCAAGCACACCTGGATGGCCATCAGAGCCAGGCGGAGACCATGTTCACATTCACGGCCATTAGTTTTACAGCGCTGTGGCAAGGCACAGCTTCTAGAGAGGAAATTCACTTTCCTCCAAAATTCCTCTTAAAAAGAGTCCAAATATCCCTTCTGTTCACCAGATAATTACCACCTCCCTGAAATTACTGCAACAACCTCACCATCTATTTTCTCATGCTTAAACTTAATCAGGCCAACTGCAAGGGGGACGATCAGGATTCAGCAGTGGAATAAGAGGTCAGGAAGGGTAGTGTAGACCAGATGGTTTGGAGGTTGGGTCAGTGGAAGTCTGGGAATCAGGTGGTGATTAGAGACTCCCTGTGGGTCAAGAAGGTGAGATACACCAGGTGGAGGAGGTTTACATTGCTGCAGCTTACTGTAAAATGTACAAGACATAAACACGCCCAAGTAAGAACTGAGAACACTGATGAGGCCACGAAGGAGTCAATCAAACGCAGCTACCCTACAAAAGAAATCAGCTATCTGTCAGTCACAGCTTTGCACATACTGAGGGGGGTGGGGTTATTATACAAGACACGTCAACTGGCAAAATTAATTTCACCTAGACTTTCTCTGTGTTGAACTAGTACTGCATCTAAATGCGCTGTTTAACAGCTCAGCAAACACAGCAGCATTACTTATCCCACACATAGTTGAACAAGCTAATGTCACAGTGGTTGAAATGTAAATACATCATTAAAAGCTGAGTTTCATGACTTTCACAAACACCGATACCAGCAACTGTGAAAGCAATTTCCGTACGTTGTGAATCCTCTCGCTTCACTTCTCTCACATTTTTTACCGTTTCACTCTCTCTCTTTGAAAAACTACCTTCTCTCACACACAAATCCTCCACCACCAACCCTCCTTTGGTATTGACTTTCCTGGTTTTTATTGTGATTTTTTTTGTGTCTCTTAAGTTGTGTGAGGTGTGTGCAGGGATTTGAGCAGGCGAAGGGGGGCCTCCAAGCTCACTCATGGTGCCTGATGAATGAGGGGTGTCTTTGGCTGTTGGGAGAGGAGAGTGGCTTTAATATGTCATTGGAGAGGGGGCCAGGGAGGCTCTATTGGAGCAGGGCAGGGAGATATGTGAGGGATGGTATATGGCAGGAAGAGACCGTTGGGCATAAAAAGAGTGATGACCATGGAAGACAAAAATCCACAGACTGCCTTTGGGTAACACAAAACTCTCCATTTCACGTGCCTGTGACTACAACACACACATTGCAGATGCAGGCAGCAGTAATGACTGCTATCTCTGTGTGTGCATCTGCAATAACACAGTACTCTGTGTGCTCTACATGCGTACATTATATTTAATGGTAAAAATGGGTGTAGCCTTCTGGTATACTGCTCATCTCTCTGGGTGTTCTGTGTCTGTGCAGTGACAGATGTCAGGGGTGCAGAGATGTGACCAGGCAATACAAAATGTTCAATTAAATAAAGGCTGATGGGGGGGGGCAAACCTTCACTGTGAATGAGTGATTGGAATTTAAAATAATCCATATTTAACTATGTGTGCTATTAGTTTCTAAGGCAGTAACAATTTGTCTGTTGAAGTAGAACAAATAAACAAAGACCAGAAGAAGGGAGTGAAGTGAAAAATAGAAAGCACGCTAGTATACCAGAAGGCAAGCTAATATAACTGAAACAATTAACCACTAATCAGCAGCTATTTTGATAAATATTTTTCAGTAATTGTTTTAAGGAATTCTGCTAAACACGCTGGTTCCTGGTTCTCACGTAATAAACATATGTATAATCACGTATGTACAAAGTTTACTGTCTATAGTTTCTGTCCTTCAAGTGTTTACAGGGTTCTGTACACCTGTATATACCACGATTGATACATCTCCACCACTGTCACCTACAAATACTTGCACATTTACTATACGGTACTTGTCGTATGAAATTTCTGTCATATTCAGTAGATACCAAAGACAGCTGCTTTAGGCTAGTCACTGTAGTCAGCCAGTTGTTATCTTTTAAATAACCGTCAAACTAATATTGCTATGCTGGCAGCAGAAAGTCTCCCTTTCAGTCTTCAAAGTTCAGAGAACACCAGTGATAGCAAAATGTGCCTTTTCTTATGAGATAAGTATATGCAGTGACTGAGTTAGAACTTGTCTATCAGCTCCTCTCTGATTTAATTTTAGCAATTTAGCATGACAGATGCAACCCCATAATGCAAGACTCTTTGAAGTTAGTGTGTGGCTGTTGGGCATCAGTACTTTGAGCAGTGGGGAAAATGATCTTTCATTAAATTACTTAATTAATTGCAAAGACATATAGGTATTATTTTAATCTAGATTGGATGTATAAGCCTATGCAATTTAGAAAATCACTAAGCAGCGTCCTTTTAGTGAATGAGTACAGATTGAATTAAACACCTATTGTCTGATGCTTGATATTTCTATTGAATAGTAGTGTTCCACACACGGCTCTAGGACACTGGATCACCTCAACAGCGCACATCATAATTCCTCTAAAAACTACACATTGCAAAATAGCTCCTTTCAAAGCAATGTCTACGCCCATTCAAAATATGCCATCTCATATTTATTGAAACAAACGCAAAAGCCCAAATGGGCCCAAGCACTGTAGTAGACGGGGTATCTGTACAAACCCATACTACAAGAACCAGATATAGGTACAAATTCTAGATCCAGCTTGAAACATATAGGTTGCATGATGGGTGGTGTGTTTTCAGCTCATAGTGCAGCTGCAGATGCTGGCCAGTGAACAGCAGCTGGCAGGAGCAATAGTACTTTTATTTGTAATCAAGTGTAATCAGTATAAATTACTCAGCCATATAAAGTGAGTTGATGATGATAATTATTGAATGTTGCTACATTCTGAGCTTTACAATCTAACAGTCTTTTCCTCTCATATGACACTATATGAACTAAGATATAACACTGTCATACCTCAGAGGACTCTACCCAAATCAATGTGTTGGGATTTGGAAATTCACCTGCACACTTGGTCCTGCTCACTAAAGGGGGTCCAGGAGGACCAGTTCCTCCTTCTCCAGGCCGAGTCAAAAGCACACTAATGTGGTACTCTGTGTCTGGATCCAGATGCCACAACTTATAGGTGACCATGTTGACTCCATGTATCTCTGACCACGGGGACTGGCTGGCACGGTACTCAATCTCCTTCCTGATAATGGGGCCATCTCCAAGGATAGAGTTGGTGTTGAGCTGGATGATCAGGTAAGTGGAGCCAGCACGCAGCAGCTGGGGCGGCGCAATGGGGGATGGAGGTACTGTCAGAGGAAAAGAAAAGCAGTGTTTTTCATTTTCTGCACAAACACATTTGTATTGGTTAAAGCATTTGCTTGCAGGCCCACAGCACTGCTGCACAGTCAGGAGGTAAAGTTGTGGTATTAATTTTACTAATCAGTTTTAAGCAAACAGATTTCTCACTATGCTTAAGCCCACTGAGTCTTAAATGAGTCCCTAGAGACCGCAAAATGTGAGCAGGTCAAACTGCGTTCAAATAGCAGATTAGTCATACCCATTAACAAGGCGTTCAAAGCCTTGCATACATTTTAGCAAAGCAGTGAGTGAAAAAACAGGTGTGCACATTGCATTGCATTGAACGTGTATGATCTTTGTAACTGAGGGATTTGGTGCTGCACATCTTTTTCTGTAACTGAGTGTTCTGTCCTCACAGCTGGTCACCATGATGAAAGAGGAGACTCTGAATCACTGTCGGTAAAGATTGCCAAACCCAGGATTAATTTCAGTGCCCACCGGTCAAATGTCACTTACTGGCAGATCCAAGCCACTGAACAATTACTTGGGCAACAGTGTGAGGGAGGGAAGGGAATGCAAAATAAATGAGGACAAAGCATGAGAAAAGATCAGAGTTAGATCTGTGGCTGTGACTAATCTGTCATTCCTGCAGAGGCGCCTCTGTCTTTTATGGCCCTTCTCTCTAAGGGATTTCAACATTACCAGAACCTCACCTCTTCTCTCTGCTGATTCCCTTTGCCTTGCATTAGCCTGCAGCAGCTCATCTTTGTACTGTGAGTGACTACAAACATAATAAAATTTAGTCCACAGGCAAGCAGCCAGTGGGTCAAAATTTAAAACAAGTTAATCATTTTCTACACAGTTTGGGTTCAGTTCTTTCTCCTAATTTATTTTGTTTATTTTTACACTATTTTTCCTGTCAGTATATGATTAGTATTATTTTCCATTGTTTTTCTCCATGCACTGAGCTATTCTGAAACTACACATTGCTTTCAGTGCTAGTTTCTGTTTAATTAAGGATTTCTGTGCGCTGAGATTTATGCTTTAACAGGTTGTGAATTCCTGAAAACACATCTTCAAATGTACTCATTAATGTACTTCATCAAAATATAACAACTAGAGGGCCACAACCAAAAGCCAGAGACGTACCGTACCTTAAGGAGAAAGAGGACAATGTTTTATTCATTGTGTGGACATGTCTATGGGGTGATAAGAGAGTTCCATCATGATTCCTGTATGCAATCTACAGTCTTGAAATGAGTGGATCGAACTCATTAAGGGGATGATTAGGCTGTTCGTAGCAGGGCAGTGAGAGGAAAGGGATTTATGAAAGTCTTGTTAAAGGCTCGCTCTCAGTTCCTGTGAAATAGATTACGGAGTTACAGCCAGTTGACTCGAATATGACTGCCATCACATCATCTACTCATGGCATAGAATGAGCTGTGCCAAAAATAACTTTTTTGTCCTGATTATAAAAAGTAAAGAAAGCCACCACTGCATGAATACAATAATACTTATTTGCTGAGAGTGTGAGCACAATAAATGGGATTTCATGGCCTTCTATCAGCCCGTTCACTGACTCCCGGTTTACTGGCAGCTGCTGGAAAGAGAGTTTATTAACAATTTGGCAAAGGGTCTCTGTTGCATAATGTACCAATCAGTCTCTATCCTAATCGATACTTCCACATAAAAGGGATTAACTTTGTGCCTAAACAAAAGAAAATTCTTTTTGCAATCTTTCTCTCTTTTGGCCTTGCATGAGCCTTTTAAAAAGTATTAATATGAGAAGCATACAGGAACACAGAGGACAAGGAGAATGAGAAAAATGTACACACTTATTTCTCATTCTCTTTCTTAACTGTCCCTTTGTGGAGGGCTGGAGTTTGTTATGCCATCAAACCACCCCACAACCGTATCATTACTATGCTGTCAAAATGGTGTCAGGCTGTGGGGTTGAAGTGAGTAATGGGAGTAAGGTCACCATCTGTGGTACATGATATGACAGGGGCTGCAGGAGTCCTAGTCAAGTGAACAGCTTTCTGACAGAGAGCTGAAGAGCTGAGTTTGACAATTCCAGCTCAGAAAAACAACACATGTCAGGAAGATTGTATGAGCCATCCAAAGAGCTCTCGTGTCTGTCGAGTGTCATACAATTTGTGATTAAAAGGTTTTGTGGAAATCGATTTGCAAAAGGTGTTTATGATTTCCACCATCATGCTCAAATGATATCCTATGGGCAATTTGAAATGTGTTCACATCAGTGCCTATCACTGTTATCATCGATTTCATTTTTAATTCTCCTTTGAATCACACATAGTCATCAGCTGTGAACATGAGGAGCAGAAAATCATACATAATCATAAAAACAGTAGGAAAACTGATAGAATGAAAGAAACAGAAGGGGATGGAAAACAGAAAAAGAACATTAAACAACCAGTTTGTAGGATTTAGTGGAATCTGGCGGTGAGGTTACAGATAACAACTGATAAGTCCTCCCCTCTCAAGCATGTAGGAGTGACTGTGAAACTTGTGAAAATGCAAAAGGACCTCTCTATAGCCAGTGTTTGGTTTGACCACTCGAGGCTACTGGAGAAACATGGCAGTGCAATGGTGGGCTCAGCTCTCAATGTAGATATAAAAGGGCTCATTCTAAGGTAACAACAACACAATGATTTTTATTTTCAGGTGATTATACACTAATAAAGAAATACTTATGAATATTATATTCCATTTCTGCTAATATCTCTGCCTAAATGTTGCACACTGGTCTTCTAAGGGACAAATAAATGAGAGTTTTACCTTTGACAACAAGTTCAGCAAAGTTTGAGACCCCAGATCCCCTGGGTGACTGGGTGACACAGCGGTAAAGGTCTTGATCCACTCGCTGGACACTGTCTAGCTGGAAAGACACCACAAAGCGCCGATGACTCAGGTGCTTGACCGACGCTGTTGTTAAAATGTCCCCATTATGTCTCTGAAAAGCAGGAAAAGTCAGAGTCAGAGAAGACAGGATGGCTTATTATCTCCCAGTCTCTCTCTCTCTCTCTCTCTCTCTCTCTCTATCTCACACGCACACACACACACACACACACACACACACACACTGCAGTGAATCATGTGCAATTACTAAATACACAAAAATAGGTTACAACTACCCACACAGTCATAGCTGTGTTGTGTACCAGTATGTGCAAACATCAAAAGCAAGCACATGACCATTTTTAAGGTGGCACCCCAAAAATGTACTTCCATAAATTTAGTAGACAAATTTTAAAAGTGAATGGTTAAAAGCAATGAAACAGAGGTCAAAATGTCCTGACTTCATGTCGTTAGTGTGAGTCAAGCTCCCAAAACCTTGAATTCTACAGTTCCCATAATGCAACTCAATATACTCTCTTTGTTCGACTCTTTTTTTCCTGATAAACAGCTGTCTTTCAAACTCCATGTCACCAGTTTGTAAAGAAAGCTTACTGTGAAAAATGTGTATTCTTCAAGCCCCAGCTGAGTCCATCAGAGGCACAGAGGACATTATAAAAACGTTTTAGAAGGTTGAGATGTTCTCACCATGGCAACACTTGTAAATTAAGCTTTAAGTGTAAAATCAGTGACATTTTGGAAGACCTCTGAGTAGCACTGTTTAAAAGTATGACGATATTCATTAACTGAAAAATTGTATTATGAAATAATGGTCATTAAAAAATCAGAAATGTTAAACTTGCTTGTTAAAAGGTTACTGTGATTTATGTTAAGAGCATGGACCTTGCATAAAAGAAAGTGCCAGTTTCAATGGTATAGATGAGACAAAGTATGAAATGAGTCCTCTTTTGTCTGTAAGACAGGTACCCAGAATATTTATCAGTGTGGCTATTTCATTTTATGCTGAAAATAGTCAATAACTATTTTTATTTGTATTGCTACTGAAGATTCCTTCCTTCATTTAATTTTTTTTATATTGTATATTTCAGTTACAACACTGTTAAAGTAGTCATTCAGTATATATAGATGTACACACACACACACGCGCAAATGCACACAAGCAATCATTAACCACATTATTACCTAGTCCTTACATGCAGTTATTGCTCAGTGAACTCCTAAAGGACATTCAACTAATAATATAACAAAACACACTTAAGTTATTAGTATCTAGGTCAGTTCTTATTATGGCTTTGTGATTAAAAAGAAGGATTGTACAATTGTATGCAGTTTAATTAGAATGGCAGGACCATATCTCTGATTTAATCACACAATATGACAATCAGACATGCTTTAATAAAAACAAATGAAATCTTGTTAAAATAATAGTGATTATATGTGTAATACATGTCATGAGCATCGTTCCTCAATAAAGCACATCTAAAAACTCACTTGTCCTTGGTGTGCAATATTATTGACTAAAAACATTTAACTGCTTAGCCATAATGTTTGTTGTTTTAATTCTCTGTAAGGTGACCTTGGGTGACTTGAAAGGCGCCATCAAATAAAATGTATTATTATTATTATTATTATCATTATCATTATTATTATTATTATTATTATCATTATCATTATTATTATTATTATTAGAATTAGGAGACCTATGGGCTTTAATGCATTAAGGTTTAATCAGTTTAGTACATAAGCTGGATGAATAGTAGGATGTAGACTTTGTGTTTAGGTGTAAAACAGTAGAAATATTTGACAGTAAAAACAGTACAAAAATTTGAGCATGAAGCAACTGAGAAACATGAGATAAACACAAGAGAAAGAGAGAAAAACAGAGAGAAAAAAGTGGAATGAATGAATGTTGCATGATGCACCTTGCTGTTGCACCGTGAGAGGCATTTCTCACATTGTTCCACACCATTAAAACCACTAGCATCCGTCAAGTCTGCGTAGTCTCAACAAAATACATTGAAACTGACATTTTTTCTCATGTTTTCAGGCCATTTTTCTTTGTGTGAAATGGTGGACATGAATCCTGAATAGAATTCAAAAGCATGTAAACATGCTGGGATTAACAAGGGGACCTTTGGGTTATGCTAGGCCATCCCAGCTTCTCTTGCGATTTGGGGCCTTAAAAAAACCCACAGACCACACAAACCTCCGGCTGAGCCCTTGCAAAAACAAACACATAAACACACACCCACTGATTAGGGTTAAGCAGGCAACAAATCTTGTGACCACAAAAAAAACTCTGGGTCATACACTTGTGCAGCCTCACTGCATCTCCTTTTCGCTACCTAGCATGTGGATTATGAAACAGAGGCAGGGGAAATCAGGATAAATCAAATAAGCGTGAGATCACTTCATGTTACGTAAACAATCTGGCTGTGGCTAATTGGCAAAGAAATGACAAAATGATCTGTTAATCTGGCAGGCGTGTGCAGTCAAGACTGTGCTGCAGCTGGTATGGAAGACACAATGATACACAAAAGGGCACAACAACAGAAAACAACAGTGATGTGAGTTCATATGAAGAAAACACACATGTGGATCCAGCAAAACAGACAGGGAGGCGGGTGAGGAGGACAGTAAAACGTAGAGGAGAGACAGGGAAAGAACATTCCAGCGGCCTGGAGCTCTCATTACAGCAGGCGCCTGTATGGTTGTGCCAGCTAATTACCCAAAGCATTTGTCTTCATCCTTGTGTTGTGACCAAATGGGTAGTTTGATAAAGCGCTCAGAGAGGTGGGAATGAGGACACTTCAATTACATAAATCACAGATATCCCAGTTTCAAACAATACAGTCTGTTTGCCTAAGGTCAACCATGATTAACACTGGCTGCAGTGGGTGGTAAGATGTTGGCAAAAGCAGTGAATGTGTGGCTGCACAGTAATTGCAGAGTGAGATGAAAAAAGAATGAAGCTCTCTGCCGTGCTTTAATCAGTGCTACATAACGACAACAGGGTTATTCCCACCAGAGGTAAGGACTGTATATGACCTTCACAGAGCTAGCCATTCTAGATGAAAAGACATACGACTAAAACACAGTACATGATTTGAAGAAAAACAGGAGGCGTTGAAGATAGTTAAGAATACTGTGATCCTACTGTATAAGCAATGTCACTTTTCAAAGGCAGTGAAGTGAGGAGGCTCCAAGGCCATCATAGCCTTCACAGCATTAGACTGTTGTCTAATACAAACACATCTGGGACATTTAATGATTATAAAACAGAGAAAACCTTGTAGCTGTGGTTATTTAGGGTAACGCGGTCTACTTACACATGCAGTTATGTATTTGGAGAGTTTAATTAAACAATGCAATTTGTCAACTTAATGATTTACCTCAAATGCTTCTAAATTCTAAAGAAAAAGTCAGTGAAAAGTGTGAAAATGACCACAGCTTGTTTTTCTTTGGTAATGCTGACTTTTGTAGTAAAAAAAAATGTGAGGGCCTTATTTTGGAGCAAAATTCACACATCCAAGTCAGACACACAGGTTCCCCTAGCTATAAACTCAACCATTAAACCACTTACCTCCAGCAGGAAGTTCTCCGCCTCTGATGCCCTTCCAGCAGCAACACACTGGAAAGTGGCATTTTGCCCAGCATTGACCTCCTCGTCGCCTAGCCTGGAGAAGTGCGGCGCCTTATCTAAAGAGACAGACAGGGAGAGAGAAACACAGTGAGATCAAAAGACTCCATTACCTTTCAGTTATACTCAGTGCTGGTCACAGTACACATGACACAAGGCTTTTTGTTGTTTTGTTGTTTTCAAACAGGAATTTCATAGGGATTTCAGCTTTGTTCGGTGTTTGATTATTATTAACTGAACATCATTCCCCAAGGACATGAAGCATTCATATAGTTCACAGTTTGAAATAGTTTTTAACTTGACAACTTCAATTTACTATTATTCAATTTGCTGTGAGTTGTTTTCATCAAGGTTCATGGTAAAGATTCAAGATAAGATTGTGCTTGAGTCATGTTGATGCATGTAACTTTTAGCTTTTGTGCAGGTTTTGTATTTGTGCTAACAGTGAAGGATCTTAAATGTTACATATTTGGCTTCAATTTCCAGAGCCTCCACAACACAACCGTGGCTGTTTGGATATAATCAATCATAAAAATACAATTAAAATATGGAACAAACAAAAGTACTGGATTTTTTATCAAGATGAAAGTATGTAACAAACTGTGCATTAGTGTGTAAATGTCACTCAGTGTCCATTAACAACACCACATTAGAGACAATCTATAGATGACAAGAAAACGCCACAGAGTGAGCATCAGTCCTCCACATTTCGAGTAATAATGTCCCAGCATGATGTGCAAAGCTGCCAATGAGTCAGTGTGTGGGAGTAGCCCTCTCTAAGGGCAGAAATATGTGTCACTAGAAACTGAATTCAAATAATTTATATTTGAATTTGAATTACTAAACTTGAATAGTTGCATAAAAAATAAAAATGAATTTGAATCGCATCATTATGAACTGAATTTATTAGTTTAGAACTGAATTCCAATCAACTTTAAACTGAATATGATATCATGAAATTGAATTAATTTGCTCTGAAAATGTATTTGATACTCACTGAAAATTCAACTCTTTATACTTCGACATTCAGTTCACCTAATTCAAATTCAGTTCTTGCAGGGATATCAACTGTTTAAGTTGTAATGCAAGAGCTTTTTACTTTATAGCCTGAGAATAATCCAAATCACTGAAGGATGGATAGAAATGCTGGTGTAGAATAGTTTGGGTATGAGACATACAACAGTAAATCATCAGCATAAAGTGATATCTTAAATTGCATGCCCAATCGACCCCAATAGTCCCATTCAACCTTTCTGAATGCCTTTTCAGCCTCAACTGAGATCACTACTTTGGGGCTTGTGGTAGCATCAATTGAATAATAATCAATTCTAGAGAAAGACAGGTACATCTGAGAAAAAATTAATATTCCTTGATATGGGGGCTGTAGAATCTTCAAAGGGCAACACAACCATTCAATCTCACAGAAGGGGCCGATATGTGGGATTGATTCCTGTATTAGTATAAGTGGCCATATATTAAGTACTTAGACATGGGAAGAGAATGAACATGGAGCCCCACCCCACCACTCAAGAAGGAGAAAAAAGAAAAGACAAAAAAACCCAGAAAAACCTACACAAACCGCTAACAGACAGGATTGCCCAAATGCCAAACAACTATAATATAGGCTGTGGTTTTTACTTTTATCTCTTTACATAGGAAGAGATAAAAGTAAGAACTGTATACAGACTGTATATAGAAAGGTAAAACTAAAAACAACAAACTATGTATGGGGAAAAGAATTAATTATTATCCATAATAACTGAAAGGTAAAATTACATCATCAGCATTTTATGTCTTTCTCAGATCTTACTTGGCCTAATGAATGCACTGGCATCTTCTGGTGATTTAAACTCCTTCTCAGCCCCATTATGTTAACACCGAGGCGCACCGGGTGTAGCAGTCCAAATTGTATCACCGGTAAGCACGGTCCAAGAGGGGCTCTTTGTCAAGCTTAAGAGCCTCCTTGAGCAGAGTGGACAAAGCTTCTGCAGTGGAGGTGTTGGGTGAGTCCTCCCACTATCCTTGCATTGTTGCACCATGATCTCTCCTCAAGATCCCCACATTTATTTTCCACTCTTACCATTTCAACTGACAGATGCTCAACCTTAGCGTGGAGTGTGGCGATGCCATTGGTGCAGGTGGAAAGCAGTTTTTAGTTTACTTCTGGTGTCCTTGACAGGACTAACATTGGACTGGATGCTGGTAATACTGACAGATAACCGATTTCACTGCCTGTAGCTCAGTCTTGATAGACAATAACTTCTCACTCAAGGTCACTTGAGCTCTGTCTTGAAAGTAACTACCATCTCATTGCAAAGGAAAGAGAGCAGCTCAGCCTTGAAATCAGAGGAGGCAGTAACACCAATTAGCAAGGCAGCTCTATCCCGGTGGGGAGGCAGCATACAGGTTGCTGTGGTTGTGCAGATAAAGTGCCCCTGGTTTGTACTTTACCAGGCATTTTGATCAGCAAGAAGTTAATGTTAAAATAATGGGTTAAAGTTACACCAAAAACTGTCATTGAAATTCAGTTTTTAATACAATTATTCAAGTTCAAATATTCACTAATTTCAAGTGGAATATTTCTGCCCTATACTTCTTACCCAACACCGTGATTAACAAAAGAGCTGTGAGAAGTAGACACCAGCAGAGCCAAATCACTGGGTAAACACTGGCAGCTCTGGCTGCCATCAATGAGAAATGGGGAAGGACATGTTGACGTGTCACTCCAGATGACTGACAGGGAGAGATGGAAGAGCAACAACGAAGCTGAAGCATCAGGGAGAGGCAGATGTTTGGGTCTCACTCATCTTGTGCTTGGTTTTACACAACACTGTGTTACTATCTAGCAGAGGGAGGATATGCCAATTGGTTGATCTTGTTCCTGTATGGTAAATGGTAGGAGAGAATGATTGCAATTGTTTTCTTTGAGGGACTCTCCCACCTAAGGTTAATTCATAATTCGTGTCTGAGAGCCAAACAGAAATAAACACTGAAATGAGTGTGAATGGGAAAAAACAGGGCCTACTGTTGGCAAGAATAGTGGTGTTATACAGCAAAATGTGTCATATCTTATCCTCAGGACTATTTAACTTGATAAATATTTTATTGGACTGCAAGAATGGTTCCAGAGTCAAAGACTTTGACTCTGGAGATTACAACAGAAATGTCAACCAAGCCTTAACCAGAATTCACAAAAAAAGAATTTGTTGAACTTCTATTTTATTTCATTTTCTACTATGTAACACTTCCCTTTGCTTTCCCACTCCTTCCCTCACACTGTTCACTGGCAGGGAATGCAGGTTGGCTATGTGCCACATCATAAGGCACGCTCAGGTCTTGATGAGGGTCTTAATTATTTAATAGCCACAGTGGGAGTATTCAGAAGATGCCATGTGCTGTCTGAGGGAGAAACAGGGTGGCTGACTGGGTATACATACAGTAAGGGTATGTACCAAACTCATATATATAGATAATGCTGAATCCCTTGAGAGAAACATATCCTTCAAGTTTGTGTCAGTTATATAAGTCACTTGAAAGCAGTGTGAACCTTGGAAGTTAAATGTGCTATAAGCTGACAAGAGCCCTTGTGTTCAACAGTGGGTTGTACAGGGAGTGTGTAAGTGACACTGAGAGACTTTGCCCAGGTATTAAGCTCAGGGGTCTGAGTGAATATGTTTTACACAGGGTCCTCGGGGGCTGACAACATACCAAACCCTTACATTTCCATCACTGACACAAAAAGCCCTCTGCTACAGGGAGCCATCAGTTGCAAAACATACACCCTGAAGAGAAGGCATCTTCATAGAGTCTTTGAAATGTAGTGGTCTTTGTACATCATAGAAAAATGGAAAAATGGGAAGAAAAAAAAAACCTCTGTACAAAGTGAGTTATGACAAAAAGCTACACTACACCTGGAGACAGGCCAGAGATCATGAAAATGTAAGAGTCATACAGTATGATCTCATCATTCTCAGTTCCTGAGATTTTCCCTGATTAACAGATATTTTTGTCTATCACACTAGGCTGGAGTCAGGACGGCAGGTGTGTTTTCTGGTGGAAAAGAGAATTGGCATTTGGGTGTCATAGTGTTTTAATAGAACTCCTGTTGTCGCAGGCTGCCTTAGGACAACCTGCAGTACTAATACAAAAGGTCGATCAGCCATTACTCTTCGCCTGATTGTATTTATGTTTCATGCTGCTTTGAAATACATTTCTTCTCAAACCACTAAACCTCTCTCCTTTAGCACCTTCTGTAATTGCAATTCATTGTCAAAAGTGGCACTTACAGCAAGGATAGTTGAGCACCATGATGTCATCTATGGCAATGTAGCCCCGCCGCTCCCTGGAAACTGATGCCTCGATCAGCACCTGCAGAAGTGAAGTGAATATATTATGAGCAGAGTTAATTCATAACCAGAGCATCTAAAGCATGCACTTCTGACTAACCTAATGCACTCAAAGCTGAAGTGAAAGAGCAATTTTCAGAAGAACATTGAGGGCTGAGTGAATCATGTTGCTCTTGTCCCCTTTCACTGACGGATGCATTAATTACAAACAACCCCATTACCACATCGTTGACATCTGCTGACCCAAAACAATAGCTCACAAAGAGACAATAAGAGAAACACAGACGCATAAAAATAGAGAGATGGATAAGTTTTGTCTCAGTCCGCAGGGCCAGGAGAAATAATAGCTTTATCAGGAAGCACATAGTGTGGTGCTTGAGTCATGAGCCATTCTACATTCTCGGTGCAGCTTGCAGTGAAGCCACAATGTCAGATAAAACAGCTTGCACAGGGCCATGAGACTCAAGGGAGGACAAACTTCCATACTATCCAATGGAACAATAAGCTGGATGAGTGGTGGGCTCTCATGAAACCTAATCAATATCAAATCACCATCCTCAATAATAGTGAGAGAGTTATGAGAGACAGGGGTGATGTTTGTTTTCGCAGCATGAAGGACAGTCTTCCATCCACTCGTTTGATCAAAGGCCCACTTTGAGTTATTGTTTCTCATAATCCTCTGACCAAATGATTACAACAGGGTTCCTATCACTCGGTCTTGATTTTTTACTGAGGCCGCCACACACACACACACACACACACACACACACACACACACACACACACACACACACACACACACACACACACACACACACACACACACACACAACCACAACCACACACACACACACACACACACTCAAACTATCTCATATCTTCCAAACTAGTATGTGTCTATTATCTGTACTTACATGCAGGTGTGGCTGAAATGTGTTTTGCAAGATTGGAGCTCATTCTTCTCAAAGTAATATTAAGATGTAGCGGGGGACGACACCTGTCCTTGGCACGTTTTTCATTTTTTGTTATAGTGCCGTCGCTGTCATTAACTCTTAACCTGCAAAGGCGGCAGTGCCGCAACACTGTAGGAATTTATGAAAGCCCTTGTGTGAACATTTCAATAGTTACACATTAAAACAATATTTATTTGCAATTACTCTATTGAACGACCCCGAAGCATGAGCAAACGGACTGTGTCCTTGGATCAAAGAGATGCGCCTCGCCACTGTCAGCACAGGGCTGGCTGACAGTGTACCCTGCACTGAGAGAAGAGAAGAGAAGAGAAGAGAAGAAAAGAGAAGAGAAGAGAAGAGAAGAGAAGAGAAGAGAAGAGAAGAGAAGAGAAGAGAAGAGAAGAGAAGAGAAGAGAAGAGAAGAGAAGAGAAGAGAAGAGAAGAGAAGAGAAGAGAAACATCCCTTAATGCACAGTAGAGCGCCTTTTTTTTTTTTTTTTTTTTTTTTTAAATCACCTTGATAAACAGCAAATCGCCTGGCAACCCTCCAATCGCCAATACACAATTGATCGCGGATCGTCCCAGCCCTAATGTGAAGCAACTCTCACCAGCCGATTAGCTTCGCTAAACACAAAGACTGGAAACAGTGGCACACAGCTAGCCTGGCTCTGTCCAAAGGTAACACACAATCCATCCTTTATTTAATCTGTACAAAAACAGAGGTGTAAAAACAAACTTTAGATTTTTGTAGGAATTTCAGTTTTTGGCTTTTTCAGGAGATTTCAAGTAGCTATCTCAGTCTTCCTCAGTAGATGTTTTTTTTAAAATAATTTTTACCAATGAAGCTCCAGAAAAAGTTAGTAAGTGATCCTTGAGTTTTGCTACAAGAGCCCTTTTCTTTTTAAGAAAATAGGTGAAACTTTCAAATGCACCAGTCATGTAAGATACATAATACCTCGGAATCAACAATTTTTATGTCTTGTACAGCCCTAGTATGACTCTGGGGCAAATTTATGAGGCAGGTGCCTCACCTATGATGCCTGAATTTCTGTGGCAAAATCAAAATTATAGCTTCTGACACCTCACTATGATGGTTTTCTACAAAATCCCTTTGTTTTTTTAAAAACAAAGCCAAACTTCTAAAACACAAAGCAGTCATGCAAGAACGTAGCAACATTATTTAAATCATTAAATAAAAGTTAGTGAGAAAGACGTGTGGACAAACATTCAATGCCAAGTTTCGATATATAAGACAGTTTTTTGTGTTTTTTGTTTTGTTTTTTGTGCTGGGGACACAGTTCAGATGGTGCCCAAAGTTCAAAACCCAGATCTAACACCATCATCATCAAAACCACAATCCACTTGTGTTTGCACATGTAATTTAAGAAGCACAACAACATCTCGAGGACCTCTGGCCGATAATTCCATCCTTCCACAGTCAGCAGTAAAGAAACAGTCCACCTCAACCAGACTTGGAAAGGAAGATTACAGCAACAATTGCTGTGACAACAACCCTGGCCATGCATGAGCCCCAAAGGCATCGACACAGACACCGTGACGGGATGTGAGAAGACTGGGGTCAGCTACAAAACTCCAGACAGAATGAGACATAGAAAGCAAGGCGTTCAGGGAGGAGAAAGTGGAGGATAGAAGCTGACAAAAGGAAAGCTGGAGTAGAGAGGGGAGGTCAAAGGAGAAGCAGGAGGAAAGGTCCTGGGTGCGGAGTGTCAGAGCTTGAGAGTGACCCTGCTCAGGCTCAAGGATGTCAAGGATACTGGGATATGGCAATAAATATAGCACCATATGCTTCAATACGTAGACCTGAATTAGCTTTTTAAGCACATACTAGCATGCCATTAGATCAATATCAAAATTAGCCAGAAACCCTAATTATGTTTTATGGTTTATATGGAAAAGAAAAAAATGTCTTTGAAGTTTAATTAAAGGTGTTATTACTCTCTAAGCAAAAGCACTCAATAAGAGATTGATTGCTTGCTAATCCTCAGTGTTCTTAGCCATTAGGATAGCATTAGCATTTGTTTCAATAAAATAACATTCCAGATTTCTACTTTAACTTTCTCAATGAAACTTCCCATACTGTATGTGCTTTATTCTAAAGAGTTGTTACTTTACTTTCAACCGTGCACTTTAGCCCCGTCCTGCAAAGAGCCTTCTGGTCCATACTGCTGAACCGGAGACAGCAGATTGGTAAAGTTGTTTCTAAACTAAAACCCTTGTAGGAGCCATTTCAATGTGAATGTGTGTAAGGTACCAAATTGGGCCAGTAGGTGTCCTCATGGTGTTTGGTGTACATTTCTGTATAGGTGGGAATTTCCTGTCAGGTTTTCAGGTGTTGCTAGATGGAAGAGCACACAGTTTTTCGACCGCTCCAGGTTCCATCACGTTTGTTTGTTGTGTTGTATGTTATGCAGCTGAATGGACTTTATATGCACTGCCAATGCAGCCCCTCAGTGGCTTTAAGTTTTAGGCTTAGCCGCTACAACCCTCAACATGCTTTTAGAACCTATTCCCACCTCCTTTTTTAAAACAGTTCATAACTTTTTAGATGAAGATTTATTGACTTTTGTAAATTATTACCTTCAGATGGTTGTTTTTCCAACTGATTTTAAGACCGCGTTGGTTAGCCCCTTCTGAAGAGAAATGGTCCTTTTAGTTTTTTATATTATTATGGCCTTGTATTAAAGCTGCAGTTGGTAACTTTGAGGAGAGAGAGGACAACAAGTACAACTTTCAGATCCCTCCCCCTCCTTCTCCGCTGCACTCCTGCCTTGCCTCCAAAGTCCCACCCCCAGAGGAGGCTGATGTGCGCGCGATGGCACGCGACCACGTGATCGGTAATACATGAACTACACTCCACACAGCTAGATATAAAACGCTTTACAGTGACTTTCACATGGCTATACCTTACCTAGAAACTCGGAGATATGAGCTTGACCGAGCTCAGGAGGAAGGGGGAGGGGGCTGTGTGCGTGGAGCAGTGATTGACAGCTGTCAGACACTCCATCAAACACAATACTGGCTCTGATTGGGTCTGGTCGCGTTGGATTCTGGCAATTTGCAGTAGGAGCAGTAGGTGGGGCTAAATGAGCCTGTTTTTTTTTGTTTTTTTTATTTTTATTGGATTACTAGTTTCATGTAATGCTGTCTTTACATAGTGACAGTCTTAGCAAATATGACAAAAAGTTACTTTTATAAGACTTACCAACTGCAGCTTTAATGTTAACTTTTTAATTGTGGTTTGAATTTATTTTTATTAAGTTCTCATCTTTTAAAATGAACTTTGTATTTTATTTATTTAATTATTTATTTTTAGTTTCTTGTATTTATTTGGTTTTATACAGTCTCTGGTGTTTCCTCACTGCAAATTGCTGAGAGTAAAATGGTGCTTCCTCAGTTTTCAGTTGCATTCTTTCAAGTGTGTATGCATGTTTTATCGGTGAGAGAAAGTGTGTGTGGTGTGTGGGCACACCCGTGTGTGTGTGTCTTTTGGTTTTGCTTCTGCTTTGTGCTTGCTTTTATTATGTAAAGCACTTTTGCTACATTTTATTGTATGAAAAGTCCTACATAAATAAAGTCTGATTGATTGATTGATTGACTGATAAATATTCACATACAAAAGGTCATGTGCAAAGTAAATTTAAGGTGGAAAATGCCAAAGGACAGCTGTCTGTGTTTGAGAAAGTGTCAGGAATCTCAATTTGCTATAGCAACCCTTTTCCAAAGCCAATGGCTCAGCTTGGAGAACTGTCAGCAGATTGAATGTGGAAAAAGTAGTGCATTTCATCAGGCAAAGCTGAGACAGGTGGTTTGTCATTTAAAAGTCATTAACGTGCCTCTCACTCGTCATCTTGAGAAAAGTTGTGAAGTAGACAATCCAATCTATACATCTGCAACGGATCTTTTTCCAAAAGAATAAAATGTCTCAGGATGGACACTGGAGTCAGGACATGGTTAGCCAAGTTTAGCATAAAAACCGCAGGGAAAAAGTTAGCCTGGCTATGTGCAAAGTTACAAACCTAGCTTGTATGGATCTCCTTGGAGTTAAAACATTAAGCTTGTTTTGCTAACTGGCTTTGTACCGTCTCCTGGCATCTCAATGAACTATCAATGAACTGCTATGACCTGCAAGACAAGGGTCACATGAGCAAGCTAATCTACGAGCTGCTGCCAGCTGGCAACCATTGGCTGTGAAATATATTGCTGTATTATCTAATTGATCACACTGACTACAGGGTAATAGTAAAAAATAGTAGGAATGGACACATTTCAGTATAAACTGATTATTGAAAATCAAAACATTTACATCTAATAATTGTAGTGGTATTGTGGTCTCTTTGTGATTACGCCGTTTTTCTCTAGACATTATGAACAGTGCTGCCAGATATTTGCTGTGCAACAGAAACAAACATTACACAAAACATTACACAAGTAAGTACATTTAGGTTAGTTGAAGGGATGTTTTGTTTGCTAAGATATCCATTTCTTACTCAACTTTATATAAAATAAATAATAAATAATAAAGGAAAAATCCATGGTCTCACATTCCATCCATTACATTTTCATCTGAAGCTAATATGAGGTTTCAGTGGTTGAAGTAGGAAGTCATTTTAGTGCTAAATAGCTTGTTATGTTACCCCTTGATAGTTTCACAGGGTTTGTTGCGGGACACAACCACCTACAAAACCATAGACACCAGACACAGACTCAAGCTCACAGGGTCTGCTGAAGCTTCATATTATTTATGGCTAATAACTCTTAAGGTATGTATGTTATGTTAGTATTAAATAGACTTGATTATAACATTCATATATTAATATATATTAATGCTAAACTATGTTCCCTGAATAACCTGTAACAGATAGTATATACAGTAGTAGAAATGGGGATAAATAATAGTAATAGTAATAGTAATATAAATATGTGGAAAAGAGGAAAGAAACACTTGAAAAGCCAGTTTAAAGAAGGCTCTGACATTTGGAAGGAGAGAAAGAAGAGAGAAGAAAGTAAGAGAGTAAGAGGGGGAGGGCGACATGTCTCCAACTGTAGTTGGCAGTCTTGGAGGGCTGGATAACATCTTTAATATTTGATAACAAGGTTCTCCTGGTATTGCAAACACTTCTACCAATACGAGGCAGACAGAAATATGGCAGTGTACACTAGGCACACAAGACATCTTCAATCGAGACATCTCAAGGTGATCTTACTCTCTTAGATTTCCACTCCAAAATCCATTGAACTCAAAATCCCAATTTCACAACTGTGATAGGAGGAGGTCGTGTGCATAATCCTTGTTACCCCCTGACATTAATATCAATGGTAACCTGATCAGAGAACATAAGTGAACTCTGGACATATTGAAGCAAAGACATTAAGGCCTGCATGAATGACTTATTTTGGTTTTCAACATATTAATCCTCTTAGTTTTGGTGATTATCAGAGAATTGCTGTGACTGGTTTTGATTACATTCCACAATGACATTTTCAAGACATAAACAGTGACTGTGTATGATGTAAACAGTATATTTCATTACACCCAAAATAGTGTTATCTCACATGTGTATCTGTCCACTTAAAAAGGCTGCTACACTGACATTTTATATCCCTGTGCTGTTGGTAGGGAACTTCAAGCTCTAATATGTCCTGAAGTCTAATAATTTTTTGAACACAGTCTCAAAAATAACGTGTATTCTCCTGGGATTTATTTTACTCTGAGACAATAAAAAGAAGGACCTATTCTCTACCTCTGCTTCAAAAGAGTGCTTTGCTAGTTTAATGACAGGATAAATCTGTATGCCTATCATTTAAAATACAAAGTGATTGTATTAGACTTGCTACGGAGCCAAATCCAAACATTTTAGTATCTTAAGTCACACAAGCTGCAGCTAAATGCAACTAATGCTTTAGAGCTAAAATGCTGAATTTCATGAGAACTGTGCTGTAGCAAACCAGGTTCCAGCTGGTTCCAATTGTTCTCCTGTTTTATGTTTATCATCATTGCAGTGTTGCTGGTTACCAGAGGATAGCTAGTATTAATATGCTTTTAGAGAAAACATTCAGCCTTTTTCTGTTTTATCTGTGTAACAGAGAGCAGCGACTTGTTGCAAGACAAGACCCTTTGTCATTCCACAGTGATGAGGTTTTTGACTGCTGAGGGATTAATAATGTAAGCCGTGCTGTATGAGACTTTGAGGGAGCAGTTTGTTTAGCTTTCTATGGGCTAAGAAGCAGCACGAGGTCAGCTGAGTTCAAGATCCATGTGGGAGGAAATGAAGAGAAAATGCATTGTTTTAATTTCTTATATGCTGCAATTAGATACATTTTCTCTAAAGGTGTCACACTTGCTGACCAAATCCCCAATATTCACAAATTTAATTCAATAAATTTGAGTGCTGTGTTTTTCTCCACATGAGATAAAAACCTATAGGCAATTTAAACTGTTCTATTAAAGGGTTGTACTCTCAATACTGAGAAGCGTTAGCCCCATCCCCTTCTCCTGTACACTGTTTGTCCTTCTTCAGTCATCTACTCCTCCTCATAAGCCCATTATAAGCCTCCTTTTCTTAACTGGAGCCTCTCATTGGCAGCCGCAGCACAATTCTGACTCACCTATGAGCCATCAGTGTTTACTGGGACACTTACAGGAATGCGAGAGAAGAAAGTATGCATTTCGACTGGAGAAGAGGAAGGGATAACGTGGAGAGCAGACCAGCTAAGCACACAGGCAAATTCAATAGTTCTTGATCAAAGACAGAAAAGGAAACGGCTGGATAATGCATGTCATTATTGTATTCATAACCTAGTGATACAGCAGAATACTGGTTAAAGAGTCTGTTTTATAAAAGAGAGATCACTGCTCCTTTCTAACTATGTCCATCAGCAGTGAAGTACTCTTTAGCAAGACACTCAACTATTTTCAGCTCACTCATTGTTAAAAATTCAGCATAAGAGCAACAGCTATTTAATATATTTAACAAGGGTATTGTATAAGTAATGATTCACAGTGGAAATACCAGGAAATGAAAAGAATCTGACTGTGAAAACCTTATTATTTGTTGTAAAACCAAGCTGAAGAACAGTTTCAGCGACAGGAGTCCTTTCTAGTCTGTTTATGATGGATGAAGTTTAAAATGAAGAGACTGGCAGTAGCACTGATTAGCAGAGCTGCACTACTCTTGTATACTGATTTGTACTGACTGAAAATACACCCAATTAAGGGAAAAAGTTGGTAGCCTTCCACTAGCATCTGTAATGCAATTGGTTTTCCCCACTGAGGGTTTTTCTTTCCAAAGATATTTCAAAACATCTCTAACATGTTCCTTTGGTTTCCTGTGTATGTGTCATCTAAATAGATATCTTCTAGATAAAACAATGATTTGTTTATCATAAGTTAAAGAAATGGAAATGGAAATTTTCTTGCGAAATTCAATTGCACTCTTGTGTCAGTAAGTCCATATAAAGATACAGCCAACAGCCAATTAGGTTAGCTTAGCATAAAACCTGGAAGCATGGGGAAACAGTTTGCTTGGCTCTGCCGAAAGGTAAAAACCATCTGCTAACCAGATCCTCTAAATCTCATTAAATATCACGTAATATCTTCTATGTTTAAACAGTACAAAAACTTCTGCATGGCAACCACACAGTGACAACATTTAGTAAGTCACTGCAACAGGACAAGAAATAGTCCAGCACATAGTACCTTGTAAAATCACGACTTGTTTTTACATTTCAGTTTTTGTACACATTAAAAAAACTACAAGGTATTAATTAGTAGCAATGTCATTAAGCTCGTCTTAAGCTAAGCTAAATATATTGTTTCCTGGATTTAGATTTAGTTAGTGTACAGACAAATCCTCTTGTCTAAATCTTATCGAGGAAGCAAATAAGCTAATTTCCCAGAATGTCAAACAATTCCTTTGACAATAATTTCCCATGAGACTTTCCTACTGTGCTTTAATGGTTGAAGCATTTGGGATACTCACAATGATCATTTTGGCTAAGAATATGAATAAAGCTTGTAACACTTGATGTCAGTGTCAAACTCATTATGCTTCTTAAGGAAAGTAACAAAGCTCTCTGAGTTGTTGGTGTGTGATTGCTTCTGTTTTTTCTATCATCCCAATATATTTTATCTTATTATCAGATCATGTGATGGTAGAACAGTGTCACCCTACATCTAGCCCCCACTTTGTACAAAGGACTATTATTTATATAGTGAAGGTCAGATCTTGCAGAGCTGAATAGAATTTAATTAAGTCGGAGGGGATTGACAGTTCTTGATAAAATGCACACTACTCAACTTAATTGCTTTTTGACAGCTCTGCAGAGTTAGCAGGAAAAAATAAATTGGATTAATAGATGGATATCCCTTGTGCTCACCTGACTGTGCCATCTACAGACCAACACCATATCAGGCACCCAGAGTAGATGCCAAGCAATGTTTGAATACTGTAGGCAATAACATGCAATGAAAATTGAGTAAACAGATATTACTCTGTGGGTAAAATCTCTACCATGTGACACCTAGTTAGGGCCCTAAAGCACCAACAGTGGCTACATTCACA